>NC_036657.1:6849314-7138765 GCF_002806865.2 Cucurbita pepo subsp. pepo
AAGGGTTTGTCCCGAGCCCGACCGTGAAGAAAAATTTCTTGTCGATTTTTTGAGGAACATTGGCGGGAAACTTGGAGTTGGCTAAGCTTCTAAGTTTTTTGGTGTAATTTGTAGCGAAAGAAGTGTCGTTTAGAGCGGGAAGATTTGGTTTGAAAAGTGGTAGGTTTTTGGGGTGTTTTAAGGTTTCGTATTCTAGGATTCCTGCAACGGTGGAGTTGTCGAATGTTCCTTGGCCTGTTACGTATGGTCGTGCTAGCATTAGAAATGACGCGTTTGGGAAGTGGGATTTGGTGTGGAGGAGGAGGTTTGTGGTCTGTCCTGGTGCTATTAAAAGAGTGTTGGTTTTGAAGGGTTTGATGTAAATGGCATCCACATCAACTATTGTGAGGGTGTGGTTTGCTATGCTGAAGAAGAGTTCGTCGTTTAATGCTGCGTTGATTAGACGTAGAAGATATGTTTTTCCTGGCTTCACTTTCAGCTTTAATGTATCTGCATGGACCAATCATTGAGAACAAAAGGTTAGAAATTTGTACAAACATCCCTCAGTTTTGGATTCCGAGTCGAAACTAATAGATATTGTTTTCTTTGGGCTTTTCCTTTCCGTCTTCCTCTTAAAAAAATTTAAACGTGTTTAGAGAGGTTTCTACACTTTTGTGAAGAAAGTTTTTTTTGTGGGATCTCACAATCTATTCCCCTTCGGGGCCCAACGTTCTTGCTGGCACACCGCCTCATGTCCACCCCCTTCGGGGCTCATCTTCCCCGCTGATACATCGCTCAGTGTCTAGCTGTGATACCATTTGTAACAGCTCTAGCCCACCACTCGCAAATATTGTCCTATTTTGGTTTTCCCTTTCGATTCTCATCAAGGTTTTTAAAACGCGTCTATCAGGGAGAGGTTTCCACACCCTTATAAAGAATGTTTCGTTCTCCTCCCCAATCGATGTGGAATCTCACGGACACTGACACACCGCCTCGTGTCCACCCCCTTCGGGGCTCCGCCTCCTCACTGGCACATCGTCCGATGTCTGGCTCTAATATCATTCGTAACAGCCCAAGCTCACCACTAGTAAATATTTTCCTTTTTAGGCTTTCCCTTTCGAGTTTCCTCTCAAGGTTTTAAAACGTGTATGCTAGGGAGAGGTTTCCACACCTTTATAAAGAATGTTTCGTTCTCCTCCCCAACCTATGTGGAATCTCACGGACACTGGCACACTGGCACACTGCCTTGAGTCCAGAGGCTCAGCCTCTTTGTTAGTACATCACCCAACGTCTGGCTCTGATACCATTTGTAACAACTCTAGCCCACTGCTAGCAAATATTATCCTCTTTGGATTTTCTCTCTCAGGCTTCCCCTCAACGTTCTTAAAACGCGTCTGCTAGGGAGAGATTTCCACACTCTTATAAAGAATGTTTCGTTCTCCTCCTCAACCGATGTAGAATCTCACAAAAACAAGATACGAGAAACAAAACCATCACCAAAACAACTCGAAACACATCATTTGCCAATACCTTTAGCGGAGCAATTATACAAAGGTCCGGGAAGACCATTCATTGTATAGGCATCAGATACATTCGGACCTCCACCCGTTTGCAGAGCTTGGCTAATAACCGCTTCAGTATCCGCATTCCACCACTCCCCTTTTCAAACAAAACCATATCGAAACAAGTCGAGGTCATTAGAAAGCGTTTAATCGCAACAATACACAAAATTTATAGGGTTTGAGAGATTAATTAAGAGATAATGAAGGTTAATTACCAAAGATGATTGGGAACTCTTTGTGGGGTTTGGGAAATGGATAAGGAACTCCATGTTTAGGAAGAATGATTATAGGTCCATAGAGTGTTGATCTTAGCCAAGAAATGTGAGCATGCCAAAATAGAGTTCCTCTTTGCCCAACAATGGTGTAATTATATACATAACTTTGACCACTTTGAATTGGACATTGGGTTATGTATGCTGGTCCATCAGCCCAACCTGATCTTAGTTGTCGTATTCCATGCCTAAACTCAAACAAAACAGCTCATAATGTTATTAGGTTGATGTTTTCTCGTACAAAAAATACTCATTTAGGCTCGAGATTTTGAGTCTAGTTTCTGTTTGGTCTTTAAATTTTAAACTGACTCCTTAATTTTGAGTTTAATTTTCATTTGATCCCCTAAGCTCGCCGGTCAAGAATTTTTTGTTTCAATTTGGTCCCTCCTTTATAAGGTTTTAACTTTGACCTTTGACTTCCACTAAATACTCACTTTCTTTGGTGTTAATGTCTATTAATGAGAGATCAAATGAAAACTAAACTTAAAACATGTAATAGCTCAAGTCCACTACTAGCTGATATTGTCCTCTTTGGACTTTCTCTTTCGAGCTTCCCTCAAAGCTTTAAAACTCGTTCATTAGGGAGAGGTTTCCACGTCTTTATAAGGAATGTTTTGTTCTCCTCTCCAATCGAGGTGGGATCTCACAATCCACCTCCTTAGGAGCCAACATCCTCGCTAGCACACCGTTCGGTGACTGGCTTTGATACCATTTGTAACAGCCCAAGCCCACGCTGACAGATATTGTCCTTCCTGGGTTTTCCCTTTCGGGCTTTCCCTTAAAGTTTTAAAATGCGTCTACTAGGGAGAGGTTTCCACACCCTTATAAACAATGTTTTGTTCTTCTTTCGGGCTTTCCCTTCAAGTTTTAAAATGCGTCTACTAGGGAGAGGTTTCCACACCCTTATAAAGAATGTTTTGTTCTCCTTTCGAACTTCCCCTTAAAGTTTTAAATTGGTCTACTAAGGAGAGGTTTTCACACCCTTATAAGGAATGTTTTGTTCCCCTCTTAAACCGAGGTGGGATCTCACAAAACTCGAAAGTAAAAATTGAAACCACAAGAAAAATAAACTCAAAACTCGACATTTTTTAAAACTTCATGACCAAANTTTAAACTTAATGACCAAACGAAAACCCGACTCAAAACTCCGACATTTTTATTTGGTGAATTTCATCATGAATGTCAATGAGAATGAATATCAAAAACAAAATTATACCAATGAATAGATATGTTGTTGGAGACATGGTTAACCACTTTGATAAGTAAACGGTCACCCTCTCTAGCAAAAATACGAGGTCCAGGAAACTTCCCATTCACTGTCACCATACTCTTTGTATGGCACAAACGTGTCACATTTTGCAATTTAATCTGAAAAACATCCAAACATACAAAAATATTCCCATTTCATTAAACTCTTCAAAAAAAACAGACAAAAATCAAACAATAAAAACACATACTTCAAAGTTGTAATGTCTGGTTACGCCTGCAAATACCAGCTCAGGAATCACAAATGAACTCAAAATGAAGCAAAACAAGAAGACAAGGCTGTGATTTGAAACACCCATTTCTTGGAAGAACAAGATCTTTGGAGATTGGTGGGTGATTTTGTGAAAGGATTTATGAATATGTTTATATATATAGTGGAAAAAAGTGATGTTTTTGGTTGGTCAATAGGGTTAAGATCATCAAGAACACACTTAATTTTGATATTGACATGTGCATTCTAAGAGGGAGAGGGCCAGCTAGGGTTGTTAGAACAACTTAGAGTAGTGTCCAAGATAATCAATGATATTACATTTTTATGTTCTTGTTCTTGTTCTTCAATTAATCTCTTTCAATTTTTCTTCTATCTTGTAAATAATCATGTCTTTGTTGATCTAATGTGTAATCCCCATCATGTTTTTATTAGGTAAACAAATTATTTACTTCAAATCAAATTAGCAGGCAATACGTATTTAACGACCGCCTACCGCTACCAGATATTGTCCTATTTAGGCTTTTCCTTTCAGGTTTCCCCTCAAGGCTTTAAAGCGTCTGCTATGAGAAGGTTTCCACCCCTATGAAGGGTGTTTTATTCTCCTCCCCAACCAATGTGGGACATCACAATCCACCCCCTTTCTCCAATCGATGTGGGACTGCCATCAAATCCACCCCTTTAGGGCCCAGCGTTCTTACTGACACACCACCTCATGTCTATCCCCATTCGGGGAACAACGAGAAGGCTAGCACATCGTCCGATGTCTGGCTCTAATACCATTTGTAACGACCCAAACCCACCGCTAGCAGATATTGTCCTCTTTAGCCTTTCCCTTTTGGGCTTCCCCTCAAGGCTTTCAAACTCGTCGGCTAGGAAAAGGTTTCCACACCCGTATAAAGAGTGTTTTGTTCTCCTCCCCAATCAAGGTGGGACATCACAACGTATCAGGCCAAAACGGACAATATTTATTAGCGGTGGGCTTGGACCATTACAAATAGTATCAGATCTAAATACCGGGCAGTGTGCCAGCGAGGACGTTGGGCTTCTGGTCTCAAAGCATTCTTTATAAGGTTAAAACTTAATTTTTATTTGAATATTTGAAATTAATTTCATAAATGTTAAATAATTATGATACATTAATTAATGAAATCATAAGTTAGTAAAAGGATACTAAAAAGTTTATCATTAATTGATAACGAATAATAATATATAATTTTAATTGAAGCTTAAGTTGTAAAAATTAAAAATTTATACTAAATTATTTGAATTAATTAAATATATTTAATAAAATTCTAATTTATTACAAGTCTTAGTAAATACCCAATTACATTAATTTGTATGGATTAATTTTTATATAATCTGATTGAAACCTAACTTTTATAGAAATAAATTTACTAAAATAACCCCGACTTTTCTATATATTTAATTTTCTCCACTTTCAATAAATCTTAAATTTAAAAAGCCCCGAGTAGTTCATCGGATAAATTGATAAGTCGGGCATTCTCGGCCCACCAAGCGAAACCGGTGCTTTCTTGGTCACAACCAGCTAAAGCTAAAGTTCCATTAAAGAGTGTTTCCACGGAGTAGAACCTCCTCAGGGAATATAAGGTTTTCATGAGGCTGATCTTGAGCCACCATCCAAACACGAATACGTTCGTTTAAGAGAATATTTTTGGTACACAAAGTCTTTCTCAAATTCAGGATCTTCACAAGTTTCATCAAAATTAATTAAATAATAATGGTAATTTTTAGAGGAAATATAACATTAGAAAATATTATTAATAATGGCTATGTTTTTAATCCATATAATTGAAATTGTGTCTTTTTTTCAATTTTATTTCTAAATCTTTTAACCACTTTAATTCTATGTTTTATTCCTTTTATATATAGCCCATTTCGGGTTCACTTGGAGCTTTGGCAACTATGGTAGGATCCAAGAATAACGTATGCCATATATATCTGGAAATGTTAATCGATTTACGGGTTTTCTTTCTCGCAGAGTGGCATACCGAAAAAAAAGGCTCTTCTCCCCTCGGTAAAGCAGCTTCGCTCCTCCTTCGGTTAGCACGTTGCAATAATGAATAAAAAAGAATGAGATTAATTCGGTCTTCAATTTTTAGGTGAATGAATTTGGATATCGAGATCCGACAGTGGTTGCCAGGCTATATATATATATAAAAGGAATAAAACATAGAATTAAAGTGGTTAAAAGATTTAGAATTAAATTGAAAAAAGGACACAAAACACGACCAACAAAAGGAAAAGGTCAAAAGTTGACCTTTCATGCAAAGAAATAGTTGTTGGGATGGTTTGTCATATGAGTTGGTTCGGTTTTTGGTGATTAAAAAAATATAATAAAATAAAAGGAAAAGGGTTTCATATCAGTTCATAAGTCATTTTAGGGTTTGAAATAAGGAAGAAATAGTTATATATATATATTATTGCATGGAGTTTGGGGGAAGAGACATGTAATAAATAATAATAAATAATTAAGATATGATATGATATGAACAGTTGGTTGGATAACCTCTTTTGAAGCTATTTTTGTTTGAAGCAATAAAAACCAGAGACCAACGACCAGACATTATTCCTTTTTGTAAGTTACTATGTTTGTGTGTGTTTCTTGTTGGATATCTCTTGTTTTTCAATTTATTATTTATTCAAATGGCTGTGGAGCCACCATGTTTGGCTTGTACAATGGAGCTCGTTGGACCATGCAACCTCCATGGATACAACTAGGGATCAATGGATGGGTGATTCAACGTGGTATCGAGTTAGAGGTTTGGAGTGCGGGATTGGAAAACGTGAGAATACAAAAAAACCTTTTTGTTTGGGAAGTCGGTCGAGCTTGCATGTGCAGGGTGTAGTGCCCTTGACCTTGAGCGACTCCATGGCTTGTGTGATGGGTTCAGCTGCTACTTGACTGTAACGACTCTAATTGTGATGTCCCACATTTTGGATGGGGAGGAGAACAAACCACCATTTATAAAAGGTGTGGAAACCTTCCCCTAGTAGACGCGTTTTAAAGTCTTGAGGGGAAGCCCGAAAGGGAAAGTTCAAAGAGGACAATATTTGCTAGCGGTGGATCTGGATCGTTACAAATGGTATCAGAGCCAGACACCAGACGATATGCTAGCCTTCTCGTTGTTCCCCGAAGAGGGGTAGACACGAGGCGGTATGCCAGTAAGAACGCTGGGCCCCAAAGGGGGGTGGATTTGGGGGCGGTCCCACATCGATTGGAGGAAGGAAAGAGTGCCAGCGAGAACGCTGGGCCTTGAAGGGGGGTGGATTGTGGTGTCCCACATTGGTCAGGGAGGAGAACAAACCACCATTTATAAAGGGTGTCTTCCCCTAGCAGACGCGTTTTAAAGCCTTGAGAGGAAGCTCGAAAGGGAAAGACCAAAGAAGACAATATCTGCTAGTGGTAGATCTGGGTCGTTACATTGATAGCGGTGGATCTGGGTGTGCACAACGAGAACAACATACCTAGGTTCTAGAGATCAGTTTGTGGTCTTCTACTAGGCCAAGGATGCGATGAGAGCTTACAACTAGATTGCTTACTAAGAATATTTGTATTTCATTACTTTCTACATTTTCTTTTCCAGGTGCATGACGATGTTGGTCGAGGCGAGGGGGTGTTCGAGAGGACCTGGTATCCTTAAGACAAGGTGTTTTTGGAAAACGGTCATAAAATGGTAAAATTGGAAATTTAACCCACATGAAGTTTAATTTGCAAGGGCAACCCTAGTAATAAACTAAATTTATAAGGATAACCCTAAAAAGTGGCAATTTGTAAAAATGGCCCTAAAGGTTATAAATTTAGCAAAACAGCCCCATAATTAGCCCAATTGAAAATTAAGCCCACTCAATACTTAGCTAATTTGGAAGCTAGTTCATAAGATGACAAATTGATATATTTTGGGGTATAAAATGATTTATTTTCGGAGATAATTATCAAGTTATTAATTAATAATTGANGACCAAAGAAGACAATATCTGCTAGTGGTAGATCTGGGTCGTTACATTGATAGCGGTGGATCTGGGTGTGCACAACGAGAACAACATACCTAGGTTCTAGAGATCAGTTTGTGGTCTTCTACTAGGCCAAGGATGCGATGAGAGCTTACAACTAGATTGCTTACTAAGAATATTTGTATTTCATTACTTTCTACATTTTCTTTTCCAGGTGCATGACGATGTTGGTCGAGGCGAGGGGGTGTTCGAGAGGACCTGGTATCCTTAAGACAAGGTGTTTTTGGAAAACGGTCATAAAATGGTAAAATTGGAAATTTAACCCACATGAAGTTTAATTTGCAAGGGCAACCCTAGTAATAAACTAAATTTATAAGGATAACCCTAAAAAGTGGCAATTTGTAAAAATGGCCCTAAAGGTTATAAATTTAGCAAAACAGCCCCATAATTAGCCCAATTGAAAATTAAGCCCACTCAATACTTAGCTAATTTGGAAGCTAGTTCATAAGATGACAAATTGATATATTTTGGGGTATAAAATGATTTATTTTCGGAGATAATTATCAAGTTATTAATTAATAATTGAAGAAATTTTTTGAGATAATTACAAAATCATCAACCATGGGATTGCCAAGTGGAAGATTCTTATTGGTGGAATTCAAATTTGAAAAAGCTTAATTGACCACGAAAATTGCTCAATTTTCATACTCACCTCGGGATGAAGAAGAGGATGACGTGGCCGATTCAACTGAACCGGCTAAGTCAACCCAAAATCTGACCTTCCCTCGATATTTTCTCAATTTTAACCTCTTTCGAGACCGGCTAAGTCAACTCAAAGTTTAAACCGTGTGTACTTCCACCATACTTGAAACTAAAAATTCAGATCGATCCACATATCCAACTATATCACTACTTTGACTAATTATGAAAAGAAGTAAAGAAACGAGATTAATCGAAGGATAGATTATAGGTATGCTTACTCAGTTTTTCTCAAAGTTCGTCCTCTATAGACCACGTAAAAGTTTGATTTTGGTCTCTTTATGTTCATAAGAACGAGATCTACAAGTCTTGTGAAGAGAATAAAACTTGAAAACGCAAGAAACACAAAGTGTGAATCGAGCCCGTCAATAAAAAATCTAGAATTTGGGCGTTTTTTATTGAGAGAATTAGCGTGTCTAATCTAACCCAAAAGTTTCTTGAGCTCAAGTAAGAAGTTTTTCGTGAAGAGATCGAAGAAAAACAACAAAAAGACAGCCCCATATTTGTTGTTGGAAGTTTCGGTCTAGAATTTTGAACTTTGAGAAATTTCTCGTCTACAACGAATCTCATCTTTAAAAACCAATTTGTACACTTTCGTGGCAAGAAGAGAAACAACTTTGGTGAAGAAACCAAAGGCTAAAAGTTGCTAGAACGTTGGAACCCATTGGTTGACTTTCGGTACGCTGTTCAAGTTTGAAATTCAAAATGTTGACTCAAAATTTTGTCATATATAGATTGATTCGTCTTATCGGTTTTATACCATTAAATTAAGGGCAAGATAAGGAACAAATTTGTTGAAGAAGTCGAGAGGAGATGAGCTCTAAATCGTTCGAATCAAAAGCAATTTGAAATTAATTTTCTTGGTAAGTTCATTATCGAGTAGCCTACTTTAACACAATGTATCTTTCTGGTTTCTAAATCAAATAAACAGAAATTTGTCTCAAATGGTCAACAGTGTGTAGGACTACAAGATTCATGAAGAAATCGAGTGGAAATAATCATTGCATCGACACAAAAATACGAGTTTTAGAGGGGTCAAGAACTGTTTTTCGTGCATCAGTTGCTGGCCTGAGGTTTATGATGATGATGTGGCATCTCCCGAGGTGACCACGTCATCCCCTTTAGATTTTTTGGACACTTCTGAACTGGTTCACTTAGGCTTAAATCGGTTCTCGCAATAAGTTTTGATGTTCCAATAAATAGACTCAGTTTGAGACCTACTAATTTTTTTATAGGAAAAATCAGCTTCGGGAAGGTCATAAAAAGTGAACTTGAACATGATTGAACACGTAAACAGCTATATAGAATGCCCTTTGCTCACTCTTTGGGTCAGTTCACCAAATTAAAAACTGATTTTCACGAAAATGTTTATTGTTCCCGAAACTACACTCAATTTGGCACCTACTCATGGAACTTGAAGAAATTTTAATTATGGGAAGGCCATGAATAGTAATCCTGAACACACCCGAATAGGGGTCAATTAGGATCACGGAAAAATGATTAGAAATCATGTTTAGGAGCCTAACCGACCTAGTATCATGATAGCAAGTCCCATAGAACATTGTATTGACTAGGTATCTCGTAGGGACGTTTAGGGCGCAACCCCTATTCATGAACTAGCCAAGAGGAGTTAGAGTCTACTTGATATATAAAATTCAGTTGTCACCCACAAGGAGTCCTAGAAGTCGTAGAGGATATACTACTTAAGTAACTTTGATTGTGCCTAGTGGGGAGCCATGACCTTATAGTGTTCTACTCGTGAAGGAGGAACAGACAGTACTGCTACAATAGATAGTTGACTATTCTAACTTGAGGAGAGTATAAGAACAGGTAGTTTACTATTTCCGCCTAAAAAAACGAGGCAATAGGTAGTTTACTAATATTAGGAACAACAGTTGTTGCCCTACACCTCGTGGGAGAACCTTTCGATTATAACTCAACAAGCAGACACATGTGGAGTTCGGTCACCATCTTAATAGCGAAGGACTCCTCCATACTAAACCGTAATTTAGAGCATGTTTGTGAGTGATTTTCAAATTATTAAAATAAAGTTTATAATTAATACAAACTTTAAAAAAAAAAATTAAAAACATTTTAATTTCTTTTTAATTTCAAAAGTATCTCTAATTTTTTTAATTTTTTTTTAAAAATACCTTTTATTATTATTATTATTATTATAAGGTACCATATTTCAAAAATATTTAAAAAAATTTAATGTAATATTAATACTCATATTTAGAAATATTTTTTAAAAGAATGGTAGATAATTTATGAGATATAA
The DNA here is from genome assembly GCF_002806865.2 of Cucurbita pepo subsp. pepo. Taxonomy (NCBI): domain Eukaryota; kingdom Viridiplantae; phylum Streptophyta; class Magnoliopsida; order Cucurbitales; family Cucurbitaceae; genus Cucurbita; species Cucurbita pepo. The sequence goes on from NC_036657.1 coordinate 6,859,617, forward strand.
ATAGATAGTTTTCGTCACTCTATTGAGAATAAAAGCATTATTAAACAGTGTTTTAATAAAGGTTCAGGTATTAATGCTATTTTCTAATTTTAATGAGTATTTTTTAAACATGATACTAATTGTAAAAATATTTTTAATTTTTTATAAGTTCGAGATATTATTTAAAATTTTGAAAATTAACAGCATATATTTTTATTAATTTAACAAAAAAAAAAAATATATATATATATATATATATATATATATATATTATTTTATTTTTTAAAAAAAATTATTTTATTATTATTAATTTTTGTTATTGGTGAAAATCCAAATTTCGAGATTAAGCTTGTAAACCAGCTGAAACCTGGATCCTCGCAAAATCAGAAAGCGCCAAAGGGAGTCAACAAGTAGAAGAAGTCTACCCATCAAACGGCCAGAAAAACTTCCCCCAAAATCAACGGCCAAAGATCTCCGCCATCTCAGATGACAGTTCTGACAATGAATCAGCCACATCACAGCCGTCCATTATGCTGACTCTTTTTCTTATACCCCAAAAANAAATTTATTTTATTATTATTAATTTTTGTTATTGGTGAAAATCCAAATTTCGAGATTAAGCTTGTAAACCAGCTGAAACCTGGATCCTCGCAAAATCAGAAAGCGCCAAAGGGAGTCAACAAGTAGAAGAAGTCTACCCATCAAACGGCCAGAAAAACTTCCCCCAAAATCAACGGCCAAAGATCTCCGCCATCTCAGATGACAGTTCTGACAATGAATCAGCCACATCACAGCCGTCCATTATGCTGACTCTTTTTCTTATACCCCAAAAAGTCCACCTTCTCCCCATTACCCAAAATAACTAAAACCATTGCCATTACGTTCCACTCCCCTCCTCCTCCGTAGATCGAGAACCGCCCAAACCCCACCGCCCTTTCTCAATCCCACCGCCGCAACGCCGCCGCGTAACCCCCCCTCAATTTTTGCCCTACAACTGACAATCGACGGTTGTGGGTTTGTGTTTTGTTCATTTCGGCGATGAAGATGATGAACAACGGCTATAACAGTAGCTTCAACAGCAATAGTGTTGGATTGATGTCGAACGCGGCGGCGACGACGGCGTCTTCGTCGTCGTCGGCTTCGACTACAAACGCGAATTCACAATCGCAAGGCCTCAAAACCTATTTTAAAACCCCTGAAGGACGGTACAAGCTTTATTATGAGAAGACTCATCCTCCTGGCTTTCTCCCATTTTCCCATGGAAAATCATTCTCTCAGGTGCTTCTCTTTTTTTCTTCACTTTGCAATTTGATGTTGAAATTGTTGAATCCATCGTAATGTTCTTTGAATTTCTGCGTTGTCGATTGTTTTTTTGTTCTGTTTGGTTCGAATTCTAGGTGACTCTGGCGCAGCTTAAGGACAAGCCGGCGCAGGCTGGTCCAACTCCGAGCTCGAATTCTAGTGCGAGTGCGAGTAGTGGAGTGAGATATGCCGCTGCAAAGTTCCTTGGGGTTGGGGGTGGAAATGGGGTTCGAGCGATTGGCTTTGCAGGTGGTAACGGCACTGGTAAAGCTGTTAATGGAGCTAGTAGAAGTGGCTCACTGGTTGGCTCAAATGGCAGCCACTCCATTCTTAACCCCAACTACGATGGGAAAGGAACCTACCTGATTTTTAATGTCGGAGATACCATCTTCATTGGCGACCTTAATTCACCAGATAAGGTAACCAACTTGTTTGAATTTGTGCTATTCCGATTGATTAGTGTGCGTATTCGGATTATGAGTTTTCTGTTAGGAATCATGAATCTCCACAATGGNTCTTTGAATTTGTGCTATTCAGATTGATTAGTGTGTGTATTCCGATTATGAGTTTTCTGTTAGGAATCATGAATCTCCACAATGGTATGATATTGTCCACATTGAGCAAAAGCTCTCATGACTTTGCTTTGGGCTTTCCCGAAAGGCCTCGTACCAATGAAGATGTATTCCTTACTTATAAACCCATGATTAACTCCTTAATTAGCCGATGTGGGATTCCTCTTCTAACAATCCTCAACATTTTCCTGGTGGTTTTTCAGGATCCTATAAAGTCCTTGCACTTTAGCAATTCAAATCCTATCTGTCATGCCTTTGATCCTGAAGCTAAGGATGGTCATGACCTACTTATTGGATTGAATTCTGGAGATGGTAAATATACTTTTTCTATGAATGATTTGTGTTTGTTGTTTCTGGAGTAAACTGTGTTTGAATTGCTCAATCGCTTTGCAAACTGTAGTGTACTCCGTATCTTTAAGGCAGCAATTACAAGATGTTGGGAAGAAGCTTGTTGGAGCCCAACATTATAACAAAGAGGGCAGTGTCAATAACAGGTAAGGGTATTAGCCATACTATTTTTTTAATCGTCCAGCTTCTTCGGCTATGTTTTCTGTTTCCTCATTGTGTGAAATGAGCATTTTCTGAACATTCTTGCCCATTCTACCTTGAGTATGAGTTACACTTCTTCTATGTGAGCTATGTCACAATCGCACTCTTGCGATAGTGATTGTGCGGCACTTGTTCTAACCAAGCGAACAAGTCAGCCGTGAGAAGTTCGGACACCGTGGACAACGTCGGTGTATGTCCAGGCCTCGAGTCACGTTGTGAGAAAAGGTTTAGATAACGTGAGCAAGGAAATACATTTGAAAACGATTTGAAGAAGTAAAGAAGGCAATGTTATATGACTATAAGCAAATAAAGAAATACCACGGCATAAATAGCATATAACTCAAGGTAGACATCCAGTTTCTAAAGATTAAATTAGTTGTGTGAAACTTTTCACATCGATTGTCTAGTGCGTTTATTCTTATTTTTTCTGTCATTTCAGGAAAGAGTAGGTGATTACATTCTCTTTTTTATTTGTTATTTATTAAAAACTGAGATTCTTTGTGATGATTCAATTAGAAAACTTTAATGCTTGCATCTCACTATAGTAACTGGGTTAGGAATTTGATACACAATGTTCTTCAAAATATTGTTGAGCATTCCCCATCCTCCTCCACCCTAATTGAGCATTATCAGTGATGTGGCATTTCTAATCATGATCATGGGTTGCAGTTTCTCTGCCTGAATTTGTTTTTGATGATGCAAAGACCAGTTTTCATTCAGAAACATGAAAGAATAAACTATGGTAATACTGAAAAAAAAAAGGAATCTAACTAGTTAAATGTATCATAAGTTAGAAAAATGTTGGCCAGATATTGATCGACTTGAAATTCTACCTCTTCTCTGTGTTTGTCTTTGATGATTCTTTGTTATGTATGTATGATTATTGATATTGATTTGATGCTTTTGGCAGTCGATGTACCAGCGTTGCATGGATTCCAGAAAGTGATGCTGCTTTTGTTGTTGCTCATGCTGATGGAAATTTGTATGTCTATGAAAAGGCAAGCTTGTTTTGATAAATGTGGCTGTGTCTTTCTGCTCTTGTTGACTTATCTGTTCCACAGGATGAGTTGCTAAATTACTTATTTTTCAGGGCAAGGACAGTACGGTTGACACTTCTTTCCCAGTCATAAAGGATCAAACTCAATTTTCAGTCGCACATGCACGGTCCAGTAAGGTATTTAAACAGAATTATTCGACATTAATATTCATGCATTTCCTATAGTATATTATGCTGCAATGAACTTGTTTTTCTTCAAAAAAAAATCTCATGGCTTGCTTGTGAATTACTGGAATCAAANTCTTCAAAAAAAAATCTCATGGCTTGCTTGTGAATTACTGGAATCAAATTTGTATCAGGACATCAAAATTAACTTACAGATATCTTACAAATGTATTTATGTCCCATTTGGTTTAGATCATAAAATTGATGTTTATCCCACTCCATATACATTAATGAAAGTCACTGTTGTTTGATTGTAGCCAGGTTAAACAGTGTCATTCCTGTATCTTTGTTGTTTGGATTGTGGGTTCTTTCTTTTGAGGGTAACTTGCTTATAATTTGAATGGAATGACTAACATTCCCTCCTACACTCGCACAATAGAATTTAATAGAAGAAATTTGTAGATTGAATCCTATGTTTTTCTGTGAATAACACTGAAGTTTTCCTTCTCTTCTAAATAATTTGAGCAATGTGCTCACCAGTGACGCCTATTGAGGCGATCGTTCATGTTTGTCCAGAACCAGTTTCATTGATGTCTGGATATGGCTAGCTGTGAAGTGTACCCTGAAAAACACTTTAGAAACTACATTAAAAAACAGCCGGATTGGTTGTAGTTGCTTTATTATGTCTGGACAGAAAGAACTTTATGAATTGTGTGCTTCAGAAATCATTTAAGTTTTAATTGTCAGATGGGGATTCATTTATTTATTTTTTTTTTTCAAGGGAAGTACTGAGAAATATTTTAAGAAAATATCCTTTGTTTAATTGTAAATGGGAGTCACTTAGCTGCTATACACTTAAGTGTTTTTTCTTGGTAATCTAGACGATACAATGATAGTTTCAGCGGATGCAATTTCATTTAAGATTTTTTTTTCCTGAAGAGTTTTGCAACCTACGTCTCATTTACTATGGTCTTTGGTCACATGTCGAATTTTCTTACTGTATAACACAAGGCTCTCGAAGGCTTAAAGAAGTAATGTAACGTCACCTGCAAGGAAAAAAAAAGTGTTGAACATCTTAAATTTTTATAGTAGTGATGAACTTCAATGTATTTCATCCCAATTCTTTTACCTATTTTTTGCCAACTTATTCTCATTCTTAGCTATGAACTTAACCGACCCTGCCATACAACTTTCGGTAATTGCCATTATGTCTCTTGCTTTTTCTTTTCCTTGCGAATTATCAGAACAACTCCATCAAAAGTTTCTGTGATTAGATGCATCCAATGGCCTCTTCTATGTGTTTATTAATTTGTTTTTTAGCAGAGCAATCCAATTGCTAGGTGGCATATTTGCCAAGGGCCAATCAACAATGTTGCTTTCTCGACCGATGGAATATATTTGGCAACCGTTGGTAGAGATGGTACCCTCTTAATTACTGCCCCTAATGATCTGTTTAAGAATTTTCTGTAGACTAATTTTTAATCCTGATTGTAGGATATTTACGGGTGTTTGACTATTTGAAAGAACAGTTGATATGTGGTGGCAAAAGTTATTATGGTGCTCTTCTTTGTTGTACATGGAGGTATGTGGATACATGGTACTTCTGGAAACAGTCTTTTTCCATTTGCTATATCTTTGCTCATTATTGATGAAATTAGACATTTACTGATGGATCAAAAAGGTTTTTAATAACCCTTTAATTTTATTTCTCAGCGGCGATGGAAAATATATTTTAACTGGCGGTGAAGATGATCTTGTCACAGTATGGAGCATGGAAGATAGGAAGGTGGTGGCATGGGGGGAGGGACATAATTCATGGGTAAAATGTTCTTCAAGAAATTGAATGTCTGCAAATACACTTTATAAAGCAAGTGTTGTACTTCCCTTTGCCACTAGCAAGCTGTGAAATCCCAACAAAGCATTCCTTACAAGGGTGTGGAAACCTCTCCCAAGCAGACGCGTTATAAGAACCTTGAGGAAAAGCCCGTAAGGGAAAACCCAAAGAGGACAATATCGGTTAGCGGTGGACTTGAGCTGTTACAAATGGTATTAGAGCCAGACACCGGGCGGTGTGCTAGCTAGGACGTTGGGCCCCAAAGGGGGATGGATTATGAGATCCCACATCGATTGGGGAGGAGAACAGCATTCTTTATAAGGGTGTTGAAACCTCTCTCTAACAGACGCATTTTAAAAACCTTAAGGGGAAGTCCGAAAGGAAAAACCCAAAGTGGACAATATCTGTTAGTGGTGGGCTTAGGCTGTTACATAAGCCTCCTCCTATGATTACTGGAAGGGTCTATTCACCATGAATAGATGCCTGCATTGATCACTTTCTGTTACTTTGGTGAATATAAGTTTAGATATTATTTATGCTTTTGATGAAAATTCTCTCTTCTTGGACATGATCTCCTTGGAAAAAAGTAGGACAGGATAGCAATTTATCTATTATATTTCCTTTTTCTGTGTTGTTTCTTAAATTATATTTTTATGGTCAATNAGTAGGACAGGATAGCAATTTATCTAATATTATATTTTCTTTTTCTGTGTTGTTTCTTAAATTATATTTTTATGGTCAATGACTTTTACTTTATGGTTTAATATTTTCCTGTTTGATAACTAGAAATCAAACAAGAACGCTTGTCATCTCATAATGTTTCATTACATTGTCACTCTAGAATCTTATTCTGTTATTGGTAGTCTCAAGCTTTGGCATATTGTGAACTTCTCACTTCAGGTCAGTGGTGTGGCTTTTGATTCATATTGGTCATCACCAACTTCAGACGACACGGAGGAAAATGTCGTTTACCGGTTTGGTTCAGTTGGTCAGGTAATTGCTCTACCTTCGGTATGCCCCTTGGGTCATCGTGTGATTTCTCTTTTTCATCAGATAATTCTTCAGTGTAAAATATAATTTGGAAGCTGTGTATTTCCACAGGACACACAATTGCTCTTGTGGGACTTGTCAATGGATGAAATTGTGGTTCCCCTTCGACGATGCCCTCCCGGTGGATCCCCGACATTTAGCACCGGAAGCCAGTCAGCTCACTGGGATAGCATTACCCCATTAGGCACACTTCAGCCTGCTCCAAGCATGAGGGACGTTCCAAAGCTTTCTCCAGTAGTAGCTCATCGTGTCCATACTGAACCCTTGTCTGGTTTAGTATTCACCCAAGAGTCTATTCTCACAGCATGCCGAGAAGGACATGTGAAGATTTGGATGAGACCGTCCTCTGAAACACAGTCGAGCAACCCAGAATCTCTCGTCGGTTCTAGCACGTTGGCTAGTACCAGAGTTGGTTCCTCTATTTTGAAGTAGTGTTGCAAAATTCAGTTTCGACATACCGGGATCTCGCTTGTACATGATTAAGCCGTTCCACCCACTTGGGTCCTCTGCTATTTGGCAAATGGTACGGACAGTTTTTTGGGGTCTTCCTTATTCTAGAGATTAGGAAAGAGTATTACGTTTGCTCCACATTAACTCACTGCAAATTTGCAGTGGGATTAACCAATGGCTCTGCTTATAAACTCTTGTTTGACATATACTATGCCATAGAAAATGCACAGGCTATTGTTAACAGCGGGTTCGTAACGTTACTTCGATACATCGCTTCAGTACATCATCTAATAGGCGAGGAGACGATGAAAATAAGTTATCGAGGGAAAACTAAAGGTATATCATTGCCTAGTAATAATCATTTTATACCATGGAATTGCCTCCGACTAATGTGTATTTGGTTGCCATTGTAGTTGTTGATCTTGTCTATATCATTTCAGATTTCAGTTTTTGTTATACTGATTACAAAATCATTGATATTAAAATGGTTGAACTGCATTCTGGAATCTCTGGGTTCGTATCTGAGCTTCATAATTTGTTGCTTATTTTTCAGCATGTCGTGTTCTATGGTTGAAATTTAAACATTTTAAATTGTGGGTATTATCAAAAATACTTTATTCGTAACCGTATAAGTCCACCGCTAGCGGATCTTGTTCTCTTTTGGCTTTCCCTTTCAGACTTCCTCTTAAAGTTTTTTAAATGCGTTTGCTAGGGAGAAGTTTTCACACCTTTATAAAGAATGTTTCGTTCTTCTCTCTAACCGATGTGGAAATCACGTTATTGATGTTCTTTCTTGTATGATTATTGTGGAGTTTGTTCCGTGGATTCATTTTGCAGGGCATTGGCCGAAACCANATTTAAACATTTTAAATTGTGGGTATTATCAAAAATACTTTATTTGTAACCGTATAAGTCCACCGCTAGCAGATCTTGTCCTCTTTTGGCTTTTCCTTTCAGGCTTCCTCTCAAAGTTTTTAAAATGTGTTTGCTAGGAAGTTGTTTTCACACCTTTATAAAGAATATTTCGTTCTCCTCTCCAACCGATGTGGAAATCACGTTATTGATGTTCTTTCTTGTATGATTATTGTGGAGTTTGTTCCGTGGATTCATTTTGCAGGGCATTGGCTGAAACCATTAAGTTTTGTTTAAATTAACACAATCTTGATAACATTGATAACATTGAGCACATCTCGATGAAAGGAATTACAAGGTTTAAGAATCTCTGTTATGCTCTCAACCATTCTCCTACTATCAATCGAATCATGATAAGGTGACCCGTGGCCTCCACCATTATCCGACTTTGGAACATATATGACTCATGTCTTACTAGTTGATCTACTACTTGGGAACTAGCATTCTCTAATAGTTCCCATATAGTCATAACAGACAGGGAGCGACTCTTATATCATGGAGAGTTTTTTTTTCCTTGGAACAAATTTATTGTTAAAGTAATCTTTAATGTAATCTTGTGCTATCAAATACTGATATCATAAGAATTTTGATGTGTATTAACACGGATATCAAAGGTATATCGAATAATCTATAATATCATTATCGAATCGTTTGATTTACAAATATATCGACCACGCATTTAATGTGCATAACAAAATCAAACACATGAATGCCATATAGTGGGTGGGTTGAGGTGGGAGAAGCACTAGATCATTGNCTGAAACCAATAAGTTTTGTTTAAATTAACACAATCTTGATAACATTGATAACATTGAGCACATCTCGATGGAAGGAATTACCAGGTTTAAGAATCTCTGTTGTGCTCTCAACCATTCTCCTACTATCAATTGAATCATGATAAGGTGACCCATGGCCTCCACCATTATCCGACTTTAGAACATATATGACTCGTGTCTCTAGTTGATCTACTACTTGGGAACTAGCATTCTCTAATAGTTTCCATATAGTCATAACAGACAGGGAGCGACTCTTGTGCATGTCAAATATCGATATCATGGAGAGTTTTTTTTTCTGGGAACAAATTTATTGTTAAAGTAATCTTTAATATAACATTGTGTCTGTCAAATACTGATATTATAGGAATTTTTATGTATATTAACACAGATATCGAAGGTATATCGAGTAATCTATAATATTGTTGTCGAACCTTTTAATTTACAAATATATCGACCAGGCATTTAATGTGCATAACAAAATCAAACACATGAATGCAATATAGTGGGTGGGTTGAGGTGGGAGAAGCACTAGATCATTGTTGCAAAAATGAGCACAAATGTCAAAAGCTGTAGTGGAGAATACCTAACCCTTTGAAGACTTTGGAATTGAAAGACTTTGCTTTGTTGGCCACCAATACCTCTTTCTTGGATAACTGATACCATACTTTGTGGCTTCTTCATCTATTTTCTATCAACTTTAGGTAAATTAATACAATATTTTTTCGAGTAATCTAAACTCTGTTGGATTCGTTCGATCCATAACACAAAATGGAATCATACTGTATAAAAAATAAGATAAATAACGAGCTTGGCTCCTCTCACAAAATTAGAGCACNGTGCACGCAGTAGAGAAAAAGCTAATTGTGTCATTGTCATTTCTCTGGTTGTGTTAGCAACTCACAAACTTGGTGATTGTTCGTGGATTTCTTGACTAGATTGCAAACAATAGCTCGGTGTGTTGCCACCTCCATATTGTTAGTTTCTGCTTTGCTATGGNGAGCACGCGGTAGAGAAAAAGCTAATTGTGTCATTGTCATTTCTCTGGTTGTGTTAGCGACTCACAAACTTGGTGATTGTTCGAGGATTTCTTGACTAGATTGCAAACGATAGCTCGTTGTGTTGCCACCTCCATATTGTTAGTTTCTGCTTTGCTATGGCAAAACGCTCTTCTCTAGTGTTCCTCCCTCGTAATCACACCATTGAAGGTATGTGTTCTCTTTCGTAGGTACGTCATTCCAGATGGTTGATTTTTCTTACTAGAGTGTTTTTTCCATACCACCTTCGTAACACCACCGAATACTCCATCGTCTTCTCTATTGCTAGTTTTTGCACATCACTGTCCTAATCGGGTCTCACCAATATAAATCCCCGTGAATGGAGAGGAGGAACGCCTACAAAGACGCAGGTTGTGCGAAGAGGAAGAAACGGTCTAGTTCATAGTTGGTTCAAGGATTCAATATCTTCGTACAATGTACATTGGTGCAAGTTTTAGTATTTTGAGTTAGGAGATAATTTCTTGTTTAGAACGAGATACTTGCTCTTCGTTAATAATAGATTAAGGTAAGCATTCTAATCCTTGATTATACTTTATGTTTATACAATAAAGTTTGTTTCTCAAAGACGTGACATTAATTGTAAGGCTTAAAACTAGATTCATCTCGTGAAAGACATAATATTTTTTACACGAAATTTGTAATAATTACCTATCAAGGGTAAGAGTTAATTGCACCAGTAGGGCATAGATTGGTTGTCTCATGTTTTGGTTCTAGTCATAGGCGGGTAGGTTAGGGTTTTGGTTTTACGAACTACAAGCTGGTTGGGCATATTTTGGGCCTAATCACGGTGGGATGAAAGTCCTATATTGGTTAATTTAGGGAATGATCAGGGGTTTATAATCAAAAAATACTATCTCCAATGGTTTGAGGTCTTTTCGGGAAGCCCAAAACAAAGTCATGAGAGCTTATGCTCAAAGTGGACAATATCATACCATTGTGGAGAGTCGTGTTCGTCTAACAATCACAAGGTGGTCGATCAGTGCTTGTCGGTTTGGATAGAGGCATATGCTAGTTGTTCCATCTCGAGCAAGCTAATAGGTCAATTGGTCCCTTTTGAAGGGTAAGGACGTGCAAGGGTCATGGCAAGGAAGGAATGCTAGCTACTATGAGAGATTGTTCTCATGCTCGATCACACTTCCCCTATCACATTATTAAGTATATTTACTCTGAACAGTCCTAAATCAGATATTTATTTTTTAATTTCAGGTTTATTCGTTTTAAAAATGACGTCAATATACATTTAATAACTAACTTAAGTGGAACGGTTACACGGAAAAATCTCACCAATAACTCAACCAAATTAAGAAGTTTGTTGGAAAATATAACTCATGAGATTAATTATATACTTCTGTATTTTTTAAAATAAATTAAATTAATAAAGGTGGGGGAATTGTGTGGTATCGAGTGCATGATATTTACAGAATACACCTCATGCTGATTGGACCACCGTCTGTCGGGCCCACCGTAGAATCTTTACCGACAAAAATAAAAGAAAAAAGAAAAAAGAAAATTACACATAATTTTTTATTTTGTACGGACACGACCGAAAATCAAGACCGGCACATGTGAACTGGTCTCTCAATTCCTATTCAGATAGGACATGAGAAATTACCAATACGAACATAGCTCAGTTAAAATTATTAGAAGTGTTCGTGAGTTAAATTAGATTAATTTGGTTCTTTTTTTTTTAGATCTAATCAAATTGTTCGAATCGTAAATTTTTTNACAGAAAATTACACATAATTTTTTATTTTGTACGGACACGACCGAAAATCAAGACCCGCACATGTGAACTGGTCTCTCAATTCCCATTCAGATACGACAGGATTTTTTTTTTTCCTTAAATAAAAAAAAAAAAAATTACCAATATGAACATAGCTCAATTGAAATTATTAGGAGTGTTCGTCAGTTGAATTGGATTAATTTGGTCCTTTTTTTAGATCTAATCAAATTGTTCGAATCGTAAATTTTTTTAACTTTAACCGCACTTGTTAAATAATAAACTCAATTTACATAAATTTTTATTTATTTGAACCAAACTCAATCAAAACCGTACGGATTGGATTGGATTGATCGAATTTTTCGAGTCACATGCGATTTTGTTTGCACCTAACAACCCTCTTCTGAGCCTCCTGTAATCTGTCCACTCTCAACTGTTTGTGAGAGTTTATTCTTATAAAAGTCGAGGGCAAACTCAGATAGAACACAACTATATAATTTTCATCACTTACGGACAGATCTCTTCCTTCAATAACTGAGTGTGAGATTTTGTTTGCACCTAACAATCCTTTTCTAGGTCTCCCATAATGTATCCACTCTCGATTGCTTGTGAGAGTTTTCTTTGACGAAGGTCAAGAGCAAAGCCAAATAGAGCACAACTACATAANCGACTGTTTGTGAGAGTTTACTCTTATGAAAGTCGAGGGCAAACTCAGATAAAACACAACTACGTAATTTTCATCACTTATGTACAAATCTCTTCCTTCGATAACGAGTGTGAGATTTTGTTTGCACCTAACAATCCTTTTCTGGGTCTCCCATGATGTATCCACTCTCGATTGCTTGTGAGAGTTTTATTTTACGAAGGTCAAGAGCAAAGCCAAATAGAGCACAACTACATAATTTTCATCACGTATATACAAATCTCTTCCTTCTATAACGAATACGGGATTTTTTTTTTCATCTAACAATTCTCTTTTGGACCTCCCGTGATCTGTCCACTTTTGACTGCTTGAAGAGTTCCGTGTTATGAAGATCCAGAGCAAAGTCAGATAGAGCACACACTATAGATTGTGCTATGTTTACTCGACCCGATGATTCTACTCGCTTTTTCTTTTATTTTCCTTTTCTTTTTCTTCCTTCTAGAAAAGCATGTTCTTTACAATTGTCCTCTTTTTTTTTTTTTTTTTTTTTTTTTTTTTTTTTTTTTTTTTTTTTTTTTTTTTTTNGGTAGTTCAAATTTCTTTATTTCTTTTTCATTTATTATTGAATATTACTTTATTGCAAAAATTTAGGATTTTAGTTTTTTTTTTTAATTATTAAATAAAAATTTTAAAATATTTCATTGATATGTCTATTTTTTTTAGGATAAATCGATTTAATATCATTAAAATATCACTATCGAATTAATGTCAATGAAAACAACATTAAAAATATCAATAAATATTTGGAAATTGAAAATTAAAAAATATATATTTAAATTAATAAATAAACATTCTACCTAATAAATATTTGGTTGTAAGTCGATTTTTTAGGATAAGTCGATTTATCTTTTTTGTCGATATTAATTCAATAAAAATGTAAAAATACAGACGTCAATGAAAATATAGTACTCGAAAAAAATGTAACGATTCATACCTAAAATTCAGAATCCGGATTCGATACCTAATGACCCGACATGTCCATGCATCTTCTATGTTAGGAGGTCAACCATTAGGATAAGGATTCGGAATTCATATTTAGAACCTCACGACTCCAACGTTCACCTGCGACACGGTGACGTTAGAGGAAATCATATTTTATTTATAAAATTTAAAAAAAAAAAAAACTAAAAACATACATAGGTTGAGAAATCTCTCCCCTATAAATAAGCATGCAAAGTTATAGTTTCATCCATTCTTACGCAACAGCCACGTGGCAGAAATCGAGCAGTAAGCGGACCACCAAATTCCATAGAGTCGCTCGCACTGGATTCTCCCTCTGAGCAGTACTGTTCGTTTCTTCTATGACAGTAAGTAATCCAGGCGGCAACGTTCAGTTAGAGATTATTACAAAATACTGAGTGAGACCAAAATCCAGTTACAGTAGAGAGAGAAACGAGAACAAGAGCGAGAACGAGAAGAGGTGATTTGCATCGGCTACGAACTTCAAAGCATCAACTGGTAGCGTGTTTCCTTTCTCTCTAGATTAGTTTGCTTCACGCTAATGCTAATCTCTGTTTTTTTCTATGGTTTCTGTTCTTCCTTATACTAATCGGCGAAGCAATATTTTCTATTGATGAAACTGTTTAGTGTGTGTGTTTGTTAATGGAAGTGGAAGCTAGTTCAGAAATGGAAATTTATGTTTGTTGGTGATGTATATGTACTTCTGGATTTTGTTCTCTTTGTGAAATTCTTCTTGTTTTGGATTAGATTTTAGCAATGAGGGGAGTTCGATTTGCGGTTGTGGTTGTTTTGGTAGTTTTTGGTGTTTTAGACTCGTTTTCGCTTGCTGCGAATGTGACGTACGATCATCGGGCGTTGGTGATTGATGGCGAACGGAGAGTGTTGGTTTCTGGATCCATTCACTATCCTCGCAGCACTCCTGAGGTTTGTCTCCTTTATTTTTGACACTTTGAAGTTGTTCTTGCTCTGAGGATTTTTATATCTGAATCCGGTCGTGGTTTCTGGAATTTGCAGATGTGGCCGGGCCTTATTCAGAAATCTAAGGATGGAGGTTTGGATGTAATTGAAACTTATGTTTTCTGGAATCTACATGAACCGGTTCGAAACCAGGTACTTTTTTTTGCGATTTATCGATCCAAGAGCTACGTCTTGGTTCCTAGGAATTCGTTTCGTTGGATTAGATGATAATCGAGAGATCTGTTTACTTTTGAGTTGTGTTTTTAGTCTCTTGAAAAAGCTCAATGCGATGGATGGAACCTACCTTTTGTTATCATCTTTTCCGTCTTCTTACACTTTCTCGCCTGCCAAACAGTGGACAGTTATTGTTCATTTTTATATGATTAATATATAAAATGTTGCGCTTTCTTAATCAACAGTATGACTTCGAGGGAAGAAACGATTTAGTTAAATTCATAAAGCTGGTAGGAGCTGCTGGTCTATATGTACATGTACGAATTGGTCCTTATGTGTGCGCGGAATGGAATTACGGGTGCGTTTATTCTCAAATCGTTAGCTTCTTTCCATTTCCGTTCTCTCTGGGTTTTCTTTTACCCTTCTCCTTTCGTGCAACGCCAATAACATCTTTCTATTTCACTTACTTCCTCAAAACTGTTTGATGTAAAAACAGAGGATTTCCAGTTTGGTTGCATTTCATACCTGGCATTGAGTTCCGAACAGATAATGAACCATTCAAGGTTAGTTATTACTTTCGCATTTCGGTACTCTGCTTTTTGCTGCGCCAGTGATTTTGTTTATCCACATACTAAGAAATCAGTACCTATGGTTTTGGATAGGCTGAAATGAAGCGATTTACGGCCAAGATTGTTGATGTATTGAAGCAGGAGAAACTATATGCATCCCAGGGCGGACCAGTTATTTTATCTCAGGTGGATTTCATGTATTTTGTTCAATTTCTCCCTTCCCCCCTTTCCATTTGAACAGAAATGGAAGTACATATAATATATACATATTTCCAAAAACAATTTCTGGTTTTTACTCACACATGTTCTGTGACGGTGTCTTCAGCATATTTGAATAATAATGACAAACCATTATTACTTGAACCACTGTTTATCTGGAGTGAAAGTATGTTGAAGGTTAATAAAATGGCTGCTTTTCTTCTATAAACAGATTGAAAATGAATATGGAAACATTCAGTCTCATTATGGGTCTGCTGCTAAATCCTATGTCCAATGGGCCGCAACCATGGCTACGTCTTTGAACACGGGAGTTCCTTGGGTTATGTGCAACCAACCTGATGCCCCCGATCCTATTGTGAGAAATCTTTCCTTGTCTTGACCATAAATTGAACACCGTCTAGCTATAAATTACAACTACGTCAATTTTTAATTGAATATAAACTAACCTTATTTTTTATAATTTTCCCGTGCTTGTCATTTGACTTGCAGATTAACACATGCAATGGATTTTACTGTGATCAATTCACTCCAAATTCTAAGAATAAGCCCAAAATGTGGACTGAGAACTGGAGTGGATGGTAGACTGTCCATTTACTGATTCCAGCAATTTTTCATTGCATTAATGTGACTTTTTAGTTACTCCCGAGTCAATTTACCTTCACAATTTAGATTGTTTTATCCTAGGTTTCTTTCATTTGGTGGAGCCTCGCCATACAGACCCGTGGAAGATCTTGCATTTGCTGTGGCACGCTTTTACCAAAATGGTGGAACTTTCCAGAATTACTACATGGTACTCACTTGTGAAGTTCTCATTGTGGTTGACAGAATAATTCAATTATTTAGGCTTCCTCGAAAAGAATGAGCCCGTGATTCATGGTCTCAGTTTTGCTTTATTTTCTCTTATACAGTACCATGGTGGGACAAACTTTGGCAGGACTACTGGTGGACCGTTTATTGCTACTAGTTATGATTATGATGCCCCTATAGATGAGTACGGTATGGTTTCTGTCTATTAAAAATTCACTAGTCTTTCGGGCTTCTTATTCCTTAATTGATTGGTTATAATGATCCGAATATCTTCTCAGCACTTGCAATTATAATTTGAAATTTTGTGTAAAGAATGAAGATGGTTGTTGAACTTATAGTCAGGCTGTGAATTTCAATCATGATATGAATATACATACGATCATCCAAATTCATTACAACCTACGTCTCTTTTATACGATCGTTCTTCTATTGCACAGGATTGGTAAGGCAACCTAAGTGGGGTCACTTGAGGGAAGTCCATAAAGCTATAAAGATGTGCGAAAATGCATTAGTGAGCACAGAACCCGCAGTTAGTTCTCTTGGTCAAAACTTGGAGGTTGGTTATTCCCATTACCGTTTATTCCTGTTAAGAGTGGACAGATTCTGTTTTTTCTCTAATTCCATGTAGAATTCATTATAAGTACGAAAGAGAACTATATCAGTGCGCCTAAGCATAGTAATGTGAAGACGCTATTACAATTGCCTGAGACCATAGCTTAACTTAGCATAACTATATCCCTTTGATCGAATGGACGTAAAGCAGTGCCTATTTGTTCTCGATCATCCCCTACTCTTACGGCAAGCATTATGGGCTCTCTGGTACACTCCCTGAAATACAGTAATTAGTTGTCATTTAACCATCCTAGGAGATTTGACTTAAAGTAATGGTAGTATTTTTTTAATGTTATGTTCGTTCAATTTCTCTATTAATGGTCTGGATTTGAACTCATTAGACGTATATTCTAGCTAATTTGGCCCAAAATCATCTATAAAACCACTTTAAAGTTTTTTGTCCCTTTTCTGGGATATAATTGTAATTGCAGCCACGTTCATAACAAAACTTTCAAGTTTTGAAAAGAGGAATAAAAGTTGTAACAAAACTTATAACTATCTATAGGATCAAGAAAAAACTTCAGAAGTTGTTTGGCTAGTCATATCACACCAGTGGTGGGATTGTGCAGTAAAAATGTCTTCTCTTTTCATCTTAGAATTATCAAAAGCTTATCCAATAGATTAATTGGTGATGAAATGCACAAGTTTAGTTTGGATTCCTTTTAGTAGGGAAAAGAATTATAATTTGACGTCATATACGAAAGAGCTATTATTTCTGGCTTTAGTTTAACATGCAACCTCGCGAAAATATTCACCAAAATGTATGATAAAGAAAGTCAGAAAACCTACTCGTAGAAATTGCCAAGATAGGAAAAGTTGTCCCAATCACAATTGTAAAATGGTGCTCTAACCTTCAATGATCAAATTCCTTCGTGTACTTTGCTTTCAATAAATTAAGATGCTAAAAGACGGGTTATAAGATGTTATTGTCTGTACTTTTTAATTTCAGGCGACAGTTTATAAGTCCGGTTCTCTATGTTCTGCTTTCCTGGCTAACGTGAATACCCAATCTGATGCGACCGTGACTTTCAATGGTAACTCATATCATTTGCCAGCATGGTCCGTTAGCATCTTGCCAGACTGCAAGAATGTGGTGCTCAATACTGCAAAGGTACTGTTTTCTTCCCAGAAAATGTATTTATAGTCCGGTTGAAACTAAAATTCTATCTATCTTTGTGACCTATGTTTTGGTGCTCTGGCCAAGTGATAAAAATTTCTTTTCAAATCTATTTCTCTTTTATTTTCTTTTACTTAGCCGAATAGTTGCATAAATGAAGTGTACCTCATTTTGTGACAGATTAATTCGGTAACAATGAGGTCATCTTTTTCAAACCAACCTTTGAAAGTTGATGTTAGTGCTTCTGAAGCATTCGACTCCGGTTGGAGTTGGATAGAGGAACCAGTAGGTATCTCAAAGAATAATTCTTTTGCGAAACTTGGACTTTCAGAGCAAATAAATACTACAGCAGATAAAAGCGATTACTTGTGGTACTCCTTAAGGTATATATTATATTGATTATCAAATCTTCAGTTTCTTTATTTTAATGGACTGCTAACCAATTTCTTAAAATAATTTTGTCAACTTTTGCTACTGCTATTTGGCAGCACTGATATAAAAGGTGACGAACCTTTCCTTGAAAATGGATCTGAAACAGTCCTCCATGTGGATTCCCTTGGCCATGCTCTACATGTTTTCATTAATGGAAAACTGGCAGGTGATTGGAATTAATTATTTGTATCGATGCATTTCAATGGCTTTATAATCGTTCCTGCATTGTTCCAATGGCTGCTTTATGGGTGCTGTTTGAATCGCTTAATAGGAAGTGGAAGAGGTAGTGGTGATAATTCTAAGGTTTCTTTGGAGATCCCCATTACAATGGTACCTGGGAGAAATACAATTGACCTCCTGAGTTTGACAGTAGGACTTCAGGTTCTGCTCCACTTTATAAAATTTGTTTGCTTGCATCTTAAAAACTTAGAGCAATGCGAATTCTTTTGTTGGACGGAAAACTATAACATTTTTAGTGTCTGATACAAAATATTTTCAACTGACCAAATCTAAAATGCAATCTATCAGAATTATGGAGCATTTTTTGAGAAGAGAGGTGCAGGGGTCACAGGTCCGGTAAAACTGGAAAGCCAAAAAAATAGCATCACTGTTGATCTCTCTTCGGGACAGTGGACGTATCAGGTTGCTTTCTTCAAACATCCTGAAGTTGAATTGTCTTTATATTATCTAATCCAAAAAGAGGGGAAAAAGAAAAGAAAAGAATTAAGTCATTGTACGATGGTTTAGTTTTTTTTTTTTTTGTTTAGTTTCTTTCATACGCTTGGATGTTATAATTTCACCTTTCTTTTGTTTTTGTCATGGCAGATTGGACTTAAAGGTGAAGATTTAGGTCTGTCGAGTGGCAGTTCTTCACAATGGCTTTCACAACCTAGCTTGCCTAAGAATAAACCTTTGACTTGGTA
Source organism: Cucurbita pepo subsp. pepo (assembly GCF_002806865.2). NCBI lineage: Eukaryota > Viridiplantae > Streptophyta > Magnoliopsida > Cucurbitales > Cucurbitaceae > Cucurbita > Cucurbita pepo. The sequence continues at coordinate 6,878,451 of NC_036657.1, forward strand.
CAAGGTACGGTTATTTCATGTATGAAGCAATAAGAATATGAAAATTGTGAGAGTTGGTTCCTATTACAGAATGTATGAAGCAATAATTTTTTGGAAAATGAGGAGAAAAGCATTCATTAGAATTTGCTTTAGCTTGGAAGAGTATCTTTAAACAAAACTTAGGTGTGATGCTTATGACTTCTGAAATATTAAACCTGACAAGGCTCGAAGATACTTCTTATACAAGTTTAATATGGTCTTGATGTTGTTCTGCTAAGACATTTGCATCCATTTTAACATTTTATCATCTTATCAAGTATGCATTAGAATTTGCTATAGCTTGGAAGAGTCGAAGCCCACCGCTAGCAGATATTGTCCTCTTTGGGCTTTCCCTTTCGAGCTTCCCCTCAAGGTTTTAAAACGCCTCTCCTAGGTCCTCTCCCTTATAAAAAATGTTTTATTCCCCTCTCCAACCGATGTGGAATCTCACAATCCACCCCCCTTCGAGACCCAGCGTCCATGCTGGCACTCGTTCCCTTCTCCAATCAATGTGGGACCCCCAATCCACCCCCCTCGGTGCCCAACATCCTTGTTGGCACCACCGCCTTGTGTCCAACCCCCTTTAGGGCTCAGCCTCCTCGCTGGCACATCACTCGGTGTCTGGCTCTGACACCATTTGTAACAGCTCAAGCCCACCACTAGCAGATATTGTCCTCTTTCGGCTTTCTCTTCTGAACTTCCCCTCAAGGTTTTAAACACGTCAGCTAAGGAGAAGTTTCCATACCCTTATAAAGAATGATTCGTTTCCTTCTCCAACCGATGTGGGATCTCACAAAGAGTGTCTTGATTTCTTGCGTTTGCCCATTATTTCTAATCTTTGAACTACTTACAGGGAATCCATCTTACAATTACTTCCAAGAGGGGAGAAAAAAACAAAGTACTTTTAGATTGAGCTATTGGCTTTCTTGACACTGACAAGTGCAGTATCTGTTGATTCAGACCACATTTGATGCCCCTGCTGGTAGCGACCCAGTTGCTCTAGACTTCACAGGGTTTGGAAAAGGTGAGGCATGGATAAACGGACAAAGCATTGGCCGTTATTGGCCATCTTATACTGCCTCCGGTCAATGTACTGCATCTTGCAATTACAAAGGAGCCTATAGCGCAAACAAATGCCTTAAAAACTGTGGCAAACCATCACAAACATTGTAAGTTGTCACAACTTGAGGCTAAGGCTTCCGAATTATTTCCAAAGTCCTTATATCTCATCTTCCTGACTCTCAGATACCATGTGCCGCGATCATGGTTGAAGCCAACCGGCAACACCTTAGTACTTTTCGAGGAAATTGGCAGCGACCCGACTCGATTGTCGTTTGCATCGAAACAGATCGAATCTTTGTGTTCTCATGTATCTGAGTCTCACCCACCACCTATAGATATGTGGAGCTCTGACTCAAACATACAGAAAACAGGACCTGTACTCTCTCTAGAGTGCCCATCACCCAATCAGGTCATTTCTTCCATAAAATTTGCAAGTTTTGGCACTCCTCATGGAACTTGTGGGAGCTTTAGCCACGGCCAATGCAGCAGCCAAAATGCACTCTCCATTGTACAAAAGGTCTTATATTTATTTCCTGATATAATGATTTTTCTGTGCATATGTAGAATTGGATTTTACTGATTGATGCTTACTTATCAACACAGGCTTGCATTGGATCAAAAAGTTGTAGCGTTCAAGTTTCGATTGAAGCGTTGGGCGATCCTTGTAGAGGAAAAACAAAGAGCTTAGCTGTGGAAGCCTCTTGTCACTAACGAGGTACCAACTATACCTAATACTGCTCTTCATTGGGTAAATTTGAAACGTTATGTCTAATTCCTTCTATAAGTAGAGGAATAGAGACAACTAAAAGAAAAAAAAAAAAATAGTAAAAGGAGTAAGAAAGAACAGGAAAAATGATCACAATTTGGTGCATTATTTCTTGCAGAAGGTAAATAAATGCCATCAAACTTGATCAATCTGTATTAACAATAAAGGTGACTTATGGGGAGACACTGAAATCTCTTAAATTCTAATGGAGATTTATATGCTTCTGAAATTTTGGCCTTCTGCTTTCTATCTGTAATTATTATTATTATTATTATTATTATTAGGTTAAGTTATAAGTATTAGGATAATTAGGTGAACTTGTCTGTTTTTGTGTTTAATAAATTTTTGACAAATTTAAAATTGGTAAAAGTATTGCTCTAAATTTTGTCTATGAAATCTGGAATGTTTTTGCACTTCAAAAGTTAGACTGATATAAAACTGCAACTTAGAATTTAACCGGAGAAAAAAATTCTAGATCTCCAAGTTCTTACGGTAATAAAAATATTAAATTATAAATTTAATTCTTAAACTTCGAAGTTTGTGTTCAAAACCTTAAAAAATGTCGAACCTTAGAAAATGTGTTCAGTTCTTTATTTGGTCAAAGTTTTCAAAATGACACACATATTAAATCGTATATAAAAATCATTCCCAATCATGCAAATCAAAGAACAGACTCTTCAAAAATAAGAGTTCATAGCTCACTCAAGATTCATATCGAGTTGCTTATAGATCACGTGGTAAAATATTAATATTTTCAATTAACGAATTTATACGAAGATATTAAGTATTATGACACCCCACTTACAAATTTTAAAGTTGGTCGTATCAAAGTATTATCAAGATAAGATGCGCATCTCAATATGTAACGGTTTTTGTTTGTTTCTTATTCTAACTTGCTACCTCTCTAAATCCACAATGCTTCGTTTAGGTTGCTTTGAATTGTTTCCATTCTACTAAATTATGGACACTATCTTCATTGGTTTGAGGTAGTTTGGAAAAGTCAAAAGCTAAGTCAGAGCTTATGTTCAAAGTGAACAAGATCATACTAATCTTACTTTTGTCTTAATTAGCCATGTTAATGAAATCTTCAAGTGTCTAGAACAAAGAAGTTGTGAGCTTAGAAGGTATAGTCGTAGAGAAGATTTGTGATAGATCTCAATTAGACATATAAATGGTTGTTTAAGAGGAGGCTCAATAGTGCATTTTGTTCGAGGTCTCCAGAGAAGGAGTTGTCAAGGGAGGTTCAATGATATGTTTTATTCGATGGGAGGATTGCTGGGAATTGTTGGAGCTGTGCATTGGCTAATTAAAGAGAAGATCATGGGTATATAAGTAAGAAAAACAATCTCTATTAATATGATGATTGGAGAAAGGTGCTCGAGATTTAAAGATGAAGTCTCGGAGATCTTCAAGGTATACGGAGAACAATATGTGGTGGGCTACCCACAATCGGATTAGATTTTTTTTTTTAGGTTGAGTTGAATTTTTGGAAAATCGAAAATTGGTTGAGTTCTCGAGTTAGAACTTCTTTGGTCGAGTTGACTCAACCAACTCGAAAATAGAGTTCACAATTCAGCTCAACTCAACCCAACTCAACTCTACCCTATTATTAAGATTTGTATGAAGATTAAAAATATTTAACATTTTTAACGGTGTAACTTATGAAACTCTGATATTTGAGTTTTATGAAATTTTAGTTATTAAAGTAACATGGTAAATTTTTTAAATAATTAAAAAAATTGGATAATCTCACGTCCCAACCCAATTGAAAAATAGAGGGTTCCCCCCTCACACAAGCACCACTTTGTTCGAGGTGGACTGAGAAAATGACTTTCGTTTTCCCCCTTTGTCTGCCCATCAGCCTTTCTTAACGAGCCCCCGAGCCTTCTCTATGCCACCTTCCTCATAGAAGTCACCTAATTAACTCCTAAGGCCGAATTCTATCTAAAACAAGTTTTCACGAGTTTCAAACTTAAAACGTACTTTGATGATTTGTTTTGCATGTGTACTTGTTCAAGTTGATATACAATATTTTGATAATCTATTTTTAAAATTTGGATTTATACACCATAACACAAACGGATATTAAAATTGGTAAAACACACGACGGCCGTTACTAAATACTTTGTAGAAACTATAAAACGTTTGACAATTTTTCATGACATCTAATATTGGTTAGAGGGGGAAACGAAGCATTCCTTGTATGCGTGTGGAAACTCTTTCCTATAAACGTGTTTTAAAACTGTGAAGCTCACAACGATGCATTATGGGCCAAAACAGACAATAGAGAGTTTATGGGCTATGGGCCAAAACAGACAATATAGAGTTTATGGGCTATTACAAATGGTATTAGAGTCAGACACCAAACAGTGTGCTAGAGGTCGTTGGGTCCCTAAGCGGGTGGATTGTGAGATACCATATCAGTTACAGGGGAATGAAGCATTCCTTGTAAATGTGTGAAAACATCTCTCTAGCATATACGTTTTTAAAACTGTAAGGCTCAAAGTAGACAATATCTATTAGCGGTGAATTTAAACTAGTACAACTTTTATTGTGTAAGCTCAAAATGTGCTGCAACAATGAAGATCCTAAAAAATCGTAAAAAATAATATATATATATATATATATATATATATATATATATATATATATATATTTTCCTCCATTATTACCTTTTCTCTAAGTGTATCAAAGAATCTTATTCTTTGAAAATATGTAAATGAATCTTCAAATTCTTTATATATATATATATATATATGAAAGTAAATAAAAAGAATATGATTTTTCTTGTCAGAGAAATTAAAAATAAAAAGAAAAAGAAAAAAGAAAAAAGAAAGCTTTAGAGGAAGTGATGATGGTAAAGAGAAGGAGGTGGTACAAGTATCCAAATGTACGGCAATCGCTGCAAAACTGCCTATTTTTCTGGTTTCCATTGCCCCCACTCCCCTCCATCTCTCTCTCAGTACTCTCAATTTTCACGCCGCCGCCTTCCTCCGCCCTCCGCCCTCCGCCCTCCGTCGGCGATATGTTTTTCTCCGTCCCCTCTTTGTCCGCTCACAGGTAAAGGAAGGATCCGATTCACTCTCCAATCTTCCTGGTGTGTAATTTTGCTCTTTCCCCCCCTTTTTGGATTATTGATTTTGTGTTTCTTCTGCTGGATCCGCGTTTTAATTTGATTTGGATCTCGACCTGTGTGATTTTCTTTGGTTGGGATCGGATTTGTACCCTGAATTTTTGTGATGAATTGTAATGGAGTCGGAATTGTTGGTTGACTCTTTTTGCTCTTTTGTGTTCTTGATTTTTTCAGATGAGGATTCTGTCGGAATTTCCGGCTAGTGGCTCGAATGCTTCCGGAAAGGCGTCCCAATTCAGGGTATAAGGATTCCAAATCCTCTTGTTTGTTTGTTTGTTTGTTTGGATTTGAATGGTTTGAAGATGAATGGTGTTTTGCTTCTTCGGTAATTGTATATATATATATATATATATATATATATGGAGAAATTTAGGAGTCTATCACGGACTAGGTTGTTGAAATTGTTGGATTAATGGAAGGAATAAGCAGACGGAATCTGATTGCTCATAAGGATCAGAATTTCTTTCTGGATGTGGGGAGGATGCTGCTGAGATATGGCATAGACAACTTTTTGTTTTAACTTTTCTTTTTGATGGTTTTTGTTTGGTGGATTTGGTGGGGGTTTTTTTGGGTATACTGAAGAGTTTATTAACATGAAAAACAGAATTTGTGTTGATACTTGTATGGAGTTGGATGCTAAAGAAGAAGTACCTCATCATCTCTTGGATTTGAACTCAAGTGGAAGAGTGGATGATGGTCATCACCTTGGATCAAGTGATTCATTGTTCCCTGGTCTTATTGATGATGTTGCCTTGAATTGTCTTGCTTGGGCTTGCCAATCGGATTACACTTCATTGTCGTGCCTTAACTCGAGGTTTAACGAGTTGGTTAGAAATGGTGATTTATACGGTTGGAGAAAACGTTTGGGCATTAAAGAGCATTGGGTGTATCTGGTTTGTGATTTACAGGGTTGGGAAGCATATGATCCTTTGAGGAAAGTATGGATGACTTTGCCAAAGATGCCTTGTGATGAGTGTTTCAATCACGCCGACAAGGAATCGTTGGCTGTTGGTAGTGAACTGTTAGTTTTCGGGCGTGAGATGTTTGATTTTGCTATATGGAAGTATAATTCAACTTGTAATAGTTGGACAAAGTGTCGAGGAATGAATCGACCTCGCTGTCTATTTGGCTCAGGTAGCCTTGGTTCAATTGCTATTGTAGCAGGTGGGAGTGATATAAATGGGAATATTTTAGATTCAGCAGAGTTGTATGACTCTTCATTGGGCACATGGGAAATGTTACCGAAGATGACGACCCCGCGTAGATTGTGTTCGGGGTTCTTTATGGATGAAAAGTTTTATGTGATCGGTGGAATGTCGAGCTCCACCGTTTCATTAACTTGTGGGGAGGAGTACAATTTTCAAACAAGAAAATGGAGGAAAATTGAGGGAATGTATCCTTATGTTAACAGGGCTGCTCAGGCTCCTCCCCTTGTTGCCGTAGTGGATAACCAATTATATTCAGTGGAGTATTTAACTAACCTGGTTAAGAGGTATGACAAAGTAAAAAACTCATGGAATGTATTGGGAAGGCTTCCTCTGAGGGCGGATTCTTCAAATGGCTGGGGCCTGGCTTTCAAGGCCTGTGGTGAGGAGCTTCTTGTCGTAGGTGGGCAAAAAGGTCCGAACGGTGAAGCAATCGTACTCAACGCTTGTTCTCCGAAGTTCGGCATGAGGAATGGAGCCTTGGATTGGAAGTTTCTTGGTGTGAAGGAGCACGTCGGAGTGTTCGTCTATAACTGCGCTGTCATGGGTTGCTTATAAAATAACTCGACAGAAGAGCCCGACTCCATCGCTAGATCTGTCCCATATGGAGCCCTCGCTACATTTACCTCGGTCGGCTACAACTGTTCATCCCCGTAATGCTTTTTTCAGTTTCTGAATGTGCTTTTCAAGTGTCTCTTCTGTTTCTGTGTTGTCCTGTTGGTTAGTTTGATCTAAGTTCTCTATTGTCTGTTTGTCACATTCATCCTGTTTCCTTCATTGCATCTTTACTAATAAATAGTTATAGCCTCTCCGGTCATTGGATTATTGTTCAATTCTAACATTTCTATGCTTTGATTCAATGGTAAGTCTACTCTCCTATCATCATATCTTACTGTTCGCAGCTCAAAACAGCACGAAAGACCTTTCTTACGCGTCGTTTTTAACTCGTAATCGGTCAGGTAAGCTCAAATTTTCTTCCTGGATTGTTGAGATCACAGGAAGGTAAGAGATATTGTGTTATGAAACCAGCTTGATTCTTGTGTTTTCTGAGCTGAAAATGTGAACAGGTGAGAATTTGAGGGTCTAGAAAAGCAGTCCCCCAGGAAGTTGCTATTATTTGAATTTGTCCATTTTTTATAGGAAAAAACTCTCTTTTGGTTTAGTCTTTTCTCAAGGCAAGGCTCATATAACTGCAAATTGTGTGGAAAGATTCATGTTTTTACATCTGGCAAGTTGGTTTTGAGTCGGGTTTAGACGTTTTTTACACCTAACCTAATTGCCCAGACCGAGATGAAGCACCTTGAGTAAGCAAAGAAAGATCTAGCAAAGAAAGATCGAGGTGATCAATGGAGACTAATGGTTTTGCTGTTGTCTCTGCCATAGCTGCACAGAATACTCACAAGTCTGATACCATTGATGTTTGTGTAGTTGATTCGCCAGAAAAGAGAGAGAGTAAGGAATCGTCTGCAACCCTTAAATAATGAATTTTGGATTGAGTTTTTCGTTTTTTTTTTTATTTTTTTATTTATATATATATAGTTTCTTTTTCTAGTTTTTAAGAAAAATAAAAAGTGATTGACAACTTTTTGTTTTACCTTTTAATTAAGAAATGAAATTCAAATGCTTGTAAGCTGCCCTATATACTTTTTACCTTTTTGTTAATGGTAAAAGAATCTAAGTTATTCCTAGATGGCAACTACTTTATAGCATCCAAATATTTGACTATTTAATCACTTTATAAAGCCTATTCACTCCCCTGACATGCCCAAATATTCTCCTTAAAAGTCGTTAAAAATGAGACGCCCAAATATTCTCCTTAAAAGTCGTTAAAAATGAGACGTTATAAACTTTAGTATCTGTGATCTAAGAGTTTGTATATCCACGAGGATTTTTAGATCCAATTCGTTAAGGTTTTCATATCACTATCACTAATCATGGTCGACACTAATCAAAACTAGAAGGAAGAGTGAGAACCACGAGCTTAGGGATGTCTACACCACATTAAATACATACATATAGAACTAGGACTTTGACCAAGTCAACCCCTCCCTCATTCGATGAGTCCAATGAGCCCGACCAAGTATGAGAGTTGAGTATACTTTCGATCTTACTTTTCTTATCATATATTTTATTTTTTGTTCTCGTGATTTATTAGAATGACTACTTGACTAGTGAGGAGAAAATAGACGACTTTAATTGTGGGTTTATTTCTTTTTATCGTTTATAGTGTGTGTAATGGTTAATGTTGTATTATCTTTTTTTCTTCACGCAATTGGTATCAGAGCTTTTGATTTTGTAGTCCTTCAAGTTTCGAGGAAACCACGAAGTTCAATGGAATAACTTTAGGTACGGTAAGATAAGGTTAAGGGTTATGTAACCTATGTAACCTTCCAAAAGGTTTCAAAGCGATATCTCTCCCAGTAAGATGTGGTATGAGGACAAACCAAGTAGGAAGCTGGTCAGCACGTGACACCCGAATAAATGGGGTGTACTATGTCACCGGGGAATGTCAAGGCCATCAGATGTCGAATCCAGATTCTGAATCAATCCTGATTTGAATCCTATGCATGGGTGTCTCGTAACCATGTCACAAGGAAATGTCAGGCCACTAGGTGCTAAATTTAGATTCTGAATTCTGAGCATATCCTGATATGAATCCTAGGCATGAGTCGTTACAGAATGTCTCATGACCATGTCACAGGGGAATGTCGGGCCACCAAGTACCAAATACAAATTCTGAATTCTAGGCATGGGTCGTTAAAGAATGTCTCGTGACCATGTCTCAAGTGAATGTCAGGCCACCAAGTACTGAATTCAGATTCTAAACCTTAAGCATGAGTCATTACAAAATGCCTCGTGACCATGTTACAGTGGAAAGTCGGGGCCATCAAGAGTCGAATTCATATTATATATCCTAATCTGAATCCTTGGAATAGGTAATTACAGAATGCCTCTAGTGCTAAAATTTTCTCTCCTCAGTCGTGCCATCCTCGCAAAGTGCACCCAACTTCATCGTGAGCGATCTTCTCTTCTTCGTTCCTCCGTTCAACTGATTCATTCTATCATCTTCTCTCTCGTTCGTTCCATTCTTCTATGTTATTCATTCCATTCGAGCAACATATTCATTAAAAAATAACTTTATTTTTATTTTCCTTTTTATTATACAATTAATATTAAAAATAAAAATAATTAATTAAATAAACTTTATATAGAATGTGGGTCCCACACCCACAAACCACATTTAAATTGAAAATGAAACATCTTCATCAAAGAACAATTTTTTTGTGGGACCACACAACCATTCCATTGCCTTTGGAACAAAGTTATTCTCTTTATCTTAATACAAATTTATATATTTAAAAATGAAATCAAATTCTTTTAATATGGTTTGAATGATTATAGTCAAATTAGATTATATGGTCCCGACATTCTCCTGCATCCCCAACAACATGGTCACGTTATCTACTTTTCGCTTTTAACATACCAACAGAAGTCCTTCCAACATGTTTTGTTTTTCACTCACATGTATTTTACGAAAATTTCGACTTCACCCAATATAAAATTGCTCTAAGTAAAGCACGCTTAACCCTAAAGTTCTTAAGATTGAGCCCGTGAAAAGGAAGATATACCTTGTTAGTATAGATAGTGACTTTCAATTCTTTTACACTTTCAACTCGGTATCAGTAGTTCCTATAATTATATTAAAAAAAAAAAAAACATGAATTAGTTTGAATTGTGGTCGTCCAAAAGTCAAAAGACAACTCTTTCAAGGTGAAGGAAGATGTGTTTTAATCTTTTAAATTTGCGAAAAAAGAAATTAAAAAAAAAAAAAAGTAATAATAAAAGGAAAGCCTTGAAAAAAGAACTCAAGCTTGCAACTTTACAAGGCCACCTTTTCCATCTTAAATTAAATTAAACCCTAAAATTTTAAATTAATTCTAAAAGTAATTTCTTTTATTAATTGGTGTCTCTCACCAACAAAATATTCTCTAGTATCACTAGAAAATTATAATTTTTTTTTTAAATGTGGTTTTTTTTTTTTTTTGTTGCAAATTCGAGCTTTTGGCAGAGTCTTCGAAGGGCATTTAGCACATAGCATGACATTTCACCAACAGATGGATGGAGAAACCGAGCATTTAATTCAAACCTTGAAAGACATGCTACGCATGATTTTTCAAGTAACTGGGGCTCTCGCATCCCCGCTTTCACCTTATGGAGTGTGCTTATAATAATAGTTATCAAGTAACCATTGACACGACACCATTTGCCACCCTTATATGAAAAGAGGTGCAAGTCCCCTGTTTGCTAAGATGAGGCAGAAGAACTCAAGTTGTTGAGTTTTAAGTTGGTCCATGTGTGAGATTTCACATTGGTTGGGAAGGGGAACATAACATTCCTTATAAGAGTGTAGAAACCTCTCTCGAGCAAACGTATTTTAAAATCATAAGGCTGACGGCGATATGTAACGAGATAAAGTGAACAATATATGCTAGTACTGGGCTTAAATTATTACACCAAGTCACGAATGATGCGAACAACACAAAGTAGATAGAATAGTTACGACGATAGGGTATTCCTAAAGGTGGAGGACAATGAAGGATGTTATAAGGTTCTGTTTTATTAGACCATTTGAAATTCTTGAGCAAATTGACCTAGCCTTAACGTCATCGCTCTCCACAGTTCATAATGTGTTTCATGTTTTCATCTTACAGAAGTACACAGCAAATCATTTTCACTTGGTTCACTTTAAGCCTTTACGTTTAAACGAGAGCTCGAGTAATGAGGAAAACCCTAACGAAATTCTTACGAGAGAGCTGTGTACTCTACAGTAATCGAGAGATAACACTTGTTATAATTCTCTAACGATCCATCGGTAATTAATTTATATTTATTTTATTTTATTTTATTTTAATAATCTAAGACGAAATATTCTACATCGAATTCACACTCTCCCAAGAAAATTTTAAAATTTTAAATTAAAGAAATAAAAAATAAAAAATAAAAAGTAGAAACCAAAAGGAAAAATAAGGATTTAATCGGCGATTTGCAGGTGACTCCAATCATCACACCCACGCCCTAGCTGAGCTGGCAGCTCCATTACCATTGGAATTATATTCCTACCATAATATGGAAAATCAAAATAATTTTCATTACCATTTCATATGACTTTCTTTTTCTTTTAAATTTTTTTTTTTAAATTTTTATTACGTCCTTTGAGCTTACTTATAGAGTTAAATGCATAGTATTTCTCTACACACGATACACGCACGCACGAACCCATTAGATGGGATCATTAACATCTAGGTCCGATCAACTACGTTCTTGCTACCCAAAACTAATGAAGAAGAAAGGAACACAAATCAGGCCTAAACGTAGCTCAATATCAAATATAAATTCTTCACGGGACGTACAGACATATTCATGATGTTTAATTCATGTTTATCATACATGCTACATCATGGTATCTTATAAGACGTGAACATTGTCATATCAACATAATATTCATAATCAAACATACACATGAGTTCCATATTAACAGGGTTACAAAGTAGGTGTTATTCATGCGTCAAACAATTTTATCCAACTTAGCCCGTACACATTCAAGCAATAGGTTTACGTATAGTTTTAGGCTCAACTTGATGCTCGAAGCTCATTCTAGTTAACTGTTTCTATGTTCAGCTCAACTAGAATTTAGGTTCTTCGATGATATTCCATTCATTCAGAAATTCAAGCATAGAGTCTATTCGTGATGGCATATATCTTCTTAATGTTACAAAAAAAAATTAAAATTAATTATTACTTAAAATAAACTGATAATTACTTAATCTTTTGATGTCTTTTCAAATAATTTTGAGAATTTATATTGGTTGATTATAGCTTTTACTTAATTATTTTATTCCAATTATTAATGGCTATTATTCATATTCCAACTTCTAATGGCTTAAATTTTTTAAGTTGGAATTTTAGAATTTTATACACGAGTTAGATGAGATTGGGTTCGTGAAATCTTTTGAACGAATTGGGTTAGATTGCCCGAGGTTTTTTTAATTATTTTTTTAAAAAAAAAACCCTTATTTTTCCATTATACATATTACTTTAATAATTAAATTTTCACAAAGTCACAACTCAGTACTAATATTTGTTACAAACCACAAATATCCTTCATCTTCGTAATAATCTTAAAAATAGAATTGTTGGTTGGATCAACGTGACAAAAAAAAAATGTCAACCGGCGTATTAATTCGAATTTTTCGGTTTTTCAAAAATTAACTCAATTGATATTGAGAAAAAAAAAACTTAACTCAACCCGAACTATAAATGTAATTTCTAAAATTTATCGATATTTTTTAACTGGAGTATTAACTAAATCCGTCCAATAGTAAATATATTTTTAAATTTTTTTTTTAAATATTAATCAAATTAAAAAAAAAATAATAAGTGTATTATTNTTGATATTGAAAAAAAAAAAAACTTAACTCAACCCGCTATAAATGTAATTTCTAAAATTCATCAAAATTTTTTAAATGGAGTATTAACTAAATCCGTCCAATAGTAAATATATTTTTAAATTTTTTTTTAAATATTAATCAAATTAAAAAAAATTAAGTGTATTATTTAAACAAATTTGAGGTTTTTTTTTTTTTTTTTTCTATGGATTAATCATTGGGAGACAAAATGATTTGAACCCATTAATTGTGCTAAAAAGAGGATATAAATGCAAGTATTTATCATCAACTCACCCACCAACAACAAATTTGTATAAAAAATATTCAGCCACCAATCAAAGTTGACTAATTTCCTTCTATCTTTCTCGGGGTTCGAACCTACTGCAATCTACTAACTCCTCATTGTTGGATGGACTTTCACGTTCGCTCTCTCTCTTTTTAAGTTCCCGACTTTGAGTTTCATTAGGTCAAGTGTGTATCGAGAAAGTACGAGAGATTTATCCCTTTTTCAAATATATAAATAATGAGACCTCAATCCAAAATAGGGTTTTAAATTCATACGGTTTGATATCAATATCACGGATCAATCAATAGCTCGATTGTTTCTTATAAATTAGATTTTGATTCAGTTTGAGTTTGGTTGAATTGTTGAAAATTTTAAAATTTTGATTCGGTTTACGAGTTGATGTTTTTTTTGTAAGGCTGAAAATTGAAATATAACCACGTACCATATCGCAGAAGAACGTTTGTGAGGATAGTATTTATGCTTGGAAATTGAAAATTGAAATCCAAAGATATCCTCATGTTAATTTGTGAGGATAGTGTTCATGTTTGGAAACGAGGTGTAAGTAACCGAACCACGTATCATATTGCAGGAGAATGTTTGAGTCATCAAGTTCAAATTTAGATCCTTATATATATATATATATGTAAGTAATACGTACCATAAATATTAAACGCGGAAGACTTCATTTAAATTTCATAAAACATAACCTTTATCTTAAAACACATCATAGACTTGCGTGTTTCAAAAACATCCTTAAAACGACACACCAAAAGACTAAATAAAATAAATAAGTTAAAAAGATTCTATTCTAGTCTAAATCTAAGAAAATAAATACTATTATTTTATGCATATGTCATGGTCTTGAGTTGCGATGTCGTCGTCAGCTGTACATAAATGTCTTGTCTTAACCTAAAAAATGTAGTAATATATATATATAATTAAAATGAATAAATAAATTGTGAAAGTCCGTAAATTTCACGCCATCAAAAATTGAAAATAGAATATATGCTCATTCATATTTTCCATTATTGACAAGTGGAGAATCTATCAAACACGAAATCATCATCCTCGGAATCTCTATTCTCTTCCTCTTTGACGCTAGTGTCGTTTTTATCCTTCATTACACTATCGACGAGGTTGACAAAATTGACTATGACTCGTTCATTGTATTCACGAGTGACAATTTGTCTCTCACGTACTTTTTCTTGTTCTCGCCAACATTTTAGCTGAACTCGAACTCTTTACTATCAAAACTGACATAATGTGACGTAAAATTGAAAGTTTATGATCTTTACCCATAAAGTTCAATTTAAAAAACGCCAACGAAAGTTCGTAAACTTGTAAATATATAATCTTAAAGGAAGAAATCTAAGAAATGACCAAACTTGAATTGAACAAGAGAACAAAAAGGAAGCAAGAAGAATAACCGCTCTCTAAGGCCACTTGAAATCTCGTTTTTGTGGAGTGGTTAAGCTCTAGTCTTTACAAGGTTTCCACGCCCTTATAAAAAAATGTTTGGTTCTGCTCTCCAACTGACATGGGATCTCACAATTCACCCCCTCCAGGGCCCAACATCCTCCCTCCCGGACTCTCGAACCCTTCTTCAATCGATGTGGGACTCCCCAATTCACCCCTTTGGGGCCTGTGTCCCTGTTGGCACACCGCCTCGCGTCCACTCCCTTCAGGGTTCAGCCTCTTCGCTGACACATCGTTCGGTGTCTAGCTTTGATATCATTTATAACAGCTCAAACTCCCCGCTAACAAATATTGTTCTCTTTGATTTTTCGTTTCAAACGTCCCCTCAAAATTTTTAAAACGCATTTACTAGAAAAAGATTTCGAATGTATGCTCCACAGTTAGACATGCCACAGCAAAGAGCAATGCTTAGCCAGTGGCATCAGTAGCTCCACCTTTTGCTGCAATAAATATAGCGTTGGGGCTTCTTCTTTCATCCTTTTTTCACTTTTTTCTCACACCCCATTCCCCATTTCTTTCTAATTTCCCCCTCTCCAAGCTCTCTCTCTCCCTCTCTCTCTCTCTCCGGCCTCTTTTCTGTGTAAAGCCGATCGAATTTGAATGTTCTTCGTGGTTTTTGGCGAGTTTTTTCTTCTGGGTTTGTGCGGTTTGTGGATTCTAAGCTCTAATGGAAAACGGGGATAAGCTTGTTCTTGAAGGAACCGAGATGGGTTCACGTGAGGGAACCATTTCAATTCCTCTCGAAAAGGTATGATCAATGAATGAACGATGTTCTCTGTTTCCTTTTACGTTTTCTTTTCTGGGTAATCTTCTGTTTCTCGTTTATTTTAATGGGTTTTCTCTTTATCCTCTGATTTTCTTATGCAATTCTGTAAGAACATTACTTAAACTGAGCTAAGATGCAAGAGGAGTGAAGGATTGTAGCTGTTTTAGTCTAGATTTTCATGTTCTAAGTATTGAATCCTTATATTAAACTGATGAATCGTGATGATATCTACTCTTCTGTTGATTTGTGATCGATTATCACTAGTTTTAATACCTAAAATCTTCATCTGAGTGTGCTGTGAAATGCCCTGTTCTTGTTCCTGTTCTATGTTCTTATATTCAGTTCTTCATCCAGGATGAGCGCACAGCTGGGATAACTGAGGAAATTGAGCATTCTAATCAATGGAAGAGACCGAATCTTATACTCGAGATACCGTCTCGAACACCCGAATCGTCGCCTCGAGATTATCAGGCTATAAAGATGCCTCAAACTCCTAAGAAAGTGAATTTTGTATTGACACCAAGCCCCTCAGATGCAAGAATTAATGGATCTGGATCACCTGGTCCATCTTCATCTAGAGGCAAATCATCTATAAGAAGTCTTTTTCCCAAGTTAAGCTTCATCCATAGAAGTTCTTCAGATATTGAGAAGGTTGCCAATGTTGTTCTTGAAGGTTCATCCAATGGGGCTCAAGAGAAGCCTTCAATAGCTAGGTCCTTGTCTCTTACTAAGATATTTACCCCTAGGATAAAGAGGACTTCATCTCTACCTGTTACTACGATCATTCACTCGAACCCCGAATCGACACATGGAGGAAGTAGAGGAGGAGCTACCAACCTTATGGTATGTATCCACTTGTGTCATTGTTCTCCTTTTAACCGGGTCGAAGGCTCGAGCATTTTCAACAAATTCTTTGTTCTTTTCATGTCTGGTTGTATAGGTGACAAGAAGTTATATTTGAACACGTATACAACTTGTGTAATGTTATTTGATCTTTGTGTTTTGTGCAGGGGAAAGGAGCGCAACGACAAATTTCTCGATCTCTTTCGGTCCCGTTGAATGATAAAGAGTCGAGCTTGAGGAGGATGGACTCGTTTTTTCGTGTTATTCCTTCGACTCCGCTTGTGAAGGGAGGAAGTGGAAAGCTAGATGTAACCATAGAGGAAGCTGGTATGATTCGATGAAAGAATATCGACTACTTCTTTATTACTTTTTTTTTCGTTTTTCTTTCTAATGAAACTAACTTGGAGTTAGTCGAACGGTTAAGGCTGTAAGATCCTACATCAGTTGGGGAGGAGAACGGAACATTCCTTATAAGGGTGTGGCAACCTCTCCCTAGCAGACACGTTTTAAGAACCTTGAGGGGAAGCCCGATAGGGATAGCCCAAAAAGAACAATATTTACTAGTGATGAGCTTGGACTATAGTAAATGATATTAAAGCCGGAGATTAAACGATGTGCCAGCAAGGAGGCTGATCCCCGAAGAGGGTGGACAAGAGGCAGCGTGCCAGTAAGGACGTTGGGCCTCGAAGGGGGTGGATTGGAGGGTCCCACATCGATTGGAGAAGGGAACGAGCGTCATCTAGGACCCTGGGCTCCAAAGGGGGGTGGATTGTGAGATTCCATCTCAGTTGGGGAGGAAAACGAAGCATTCCTTATAAGGGTGTGGAAACCTCTCCGTAGCAAACTCGTTTTAAAAATTTTGAGGGGAAGCCTGAAAGGGAAAGCCCAGAGAGGACAATGTCTGCTAGTGGTGGACTCGGGCCGTTACAAAGGCGTTACTAGCAAGATCTTCTACTCACGTTAAGGGGAAAAGTTCAATTCAAGAACTAATTTAATGGTGTCTTCTTCATGGTTCAGAAGAAGATAATGCTGGTGAAGATATACCTGAAGAAGAAGCTGTTTGCAGAATCTGTTTGGTCGAGTTGTGCGAGGGCGGAGAGACGCTAAAGATGGAATGCAGCTGCAAAGGTGAACTGGCTTTGGCACATGAGGACTGTGCCATCAAATGGTTTAGTATCAAGGGCAATAAGACATGTGATATCTGCAAGGAAGAGGTCCGAAACTTACCCGTTACTCTGTTACGGATTCAAAGTATTCGAGCTCGAAGCACCGGAGCAATCCGAGCTCTGCAGGAAGATGTCAATGGCTACAGGTATTCGACCTAAACATACCATCCATTTTCATCTTTGTATAGCTTGTTCTTTTATGATCATCCTATTGATACAACTTTCAATGTGCAAATCTTTTTAGGGTCTGGCAGGAAGTTCCCGTGCTCGTCATCGTGAGCATGCTTGCCTATTTCTGTTTTCTCGAGCAACTTCTGGTACGATTCTCGTCTCTACGTTTTGCTCATCGAGTTCTTGGCACATTCCCTTGAAAAACGTCGTCGTCTTTCAGGTCGGTAGAATGGGGAGTGGTGCAATCGCGATATCCCTACCTTTTTCTTGTGTACTTGGACTGCTTTCATCCATGACCTCANGCAGTGGTGCAATCGCGATATCCCTGCCTTTTTCTTGTGTACTTGGACTGCTTTCATCCATGACCTCATCAACTATGGGTAGGCAATCTAATAATGCTGCATAACCCTATCTGATCTTTATCGTTTTTGTTAGTTTCGGAGTTCGCCGACCATCATCGTGTCAAAAAGTGGTCATTTTGCAGCCATTAGTGTGATCGTTTTTTTCATTTCGGAACTTATTATGGAACAAGATTTCAAATTTTCAGTATCCTAACCTCGTGAATTATATATAGTTAAGAGAAGATTCGTCTGGGTGTACGCCTCGTTTCAATTTGCTCTTGTCGTTCTCTTCGCACATATCTTTTACACCGTGGTGAGAACTCTATGCACATAAATCTTTTTTATTGAATTAAGATGTTATTTTCAATCTGGTGTTGCTTCCCTGGTTGCAATAGGTGGGAATACAAGCAGTTCTATCTATTCTTCTTGCAACATTTACCGGGTTCGGTGTCGTGATGAGCGGTACTTCGATCCTAGTTGAGTTTATCAGATGGAGAAGAAGATGGCAAGCTTCATTGGAGCAACATCAAACGCAGATGATCACACGACCGAGTCATTTCCCTTGAACATCAAGTGCATAACAAACTAACCATTGAGGCTGGTATCGACACCAGCCCGAACCGGATAGATACTACAGAAACGATAGCAGATGTTGAATTTGCTACGTATACTATAGATGGTTTCGCAAGCAAGTTCGATCAAGTCAAGGCAAACTAAGTCAAGGCAAACTAAGCTGTGTGTAAATGAGAGATTTGTGGTGTTGTTTACTTGTGTTTTCAAGTCAATGAGGAATTNTTCATTTCGGAACTTATTATGGAACAAGATTTCAAATTTTCAGTATCCTAACCTCGTGAATTATATATNTCGGAACTAATTATGGAACGAGATTTCAAATTTTCAGTATCCTAACCTCGTGAATTATATATAGTTAAGAGAAGATTCGTCTGGGTGTACGCCTCGTTTCAATTTGCTCTTGTCGTTCTCTTCGCACATATCTTTTACACCGTGGTGAGAACTCTATGCACATAAATCTTTTTTATTGAATTAAGATGTTATTTTCAATCTGGTGTTGCTTCCCTGGTTGCAATAGGTGGGAATACAAGCAGTTCTATCTATTCTTCTTGCAACATTTACCGGGTTCGGTGTCGTGATGAGCGGTACTTCGATCCTAGTTGAGTTTATCAGATGGAGAAGAAGATGGCAAGCTTCATTGGAGCAACATCAAACGCAGATGATCACACGACCGAGTCATTTCCCTTGAACATCAAGTGCATAACAAACTAACCATTGAGGCTGGTATCGACACCAGCCCGAACCGGATAGATACTACAGAAACGATAGCAGATGTTGNTGCGCTTGAGATTGGGAGATGAGGATTCAAATCTACAGAGAAAAAACTCAGGTCCCTGCTGTGTAAGAAAACTGACAGAGTTCGTTGTATTTATAGAGAAAGGAGATGGAAGGTTGGCCGTTGGATGGCGATCCGTGTGTCGAAATAATTTTATTTTATGGCCGTCCGATTTCACGTGGATTGTGCCTTTAGTGGCTGGATGAATGTGTCTCGCGGATTGAGGATTTTTCTTTTTTTTTTTCTTTTTCCAAAGAATCAAAAAGTGTTCCTAAGACGCTATATTCTCAACCCTTCTAATTATAATCTAACTCAATTTTACCATATTATTATCTAACTCAATTTTACCATATTTTTAAAATTGTTATAAAAATTAGAAATATTTAACGTACATATTTGATATTTTAGTTATTAATATGATATTATTTTTTTAATCTATTAAAAAAAATTAAATAATTAAAAAAAATAAACAATTCGACCGTTCAATCAAAACTAATCTAAAAACAAATGATTAGGTTGGGTCGTGAATCTTATTCAGATCATTAGGCTCCTCAACACTCTCACCATCGACCATACAAACCATCTAAAAACAATGAATTTTGTCTGTTTGCATGTTATCATGTTGCCTCGATTCGAGATTTTGGTTAGTTGTCTTTATTTGAGTGTTAAGGTGATGGATAAAACTTGCAACTTCATCTCGTGATCAACTTGAACGCCAGATGAATTATCCTCTCAATCGACACTAGATTGTGATGAAATTTGTTGAGTTACTTCGACGAGTTCTTGTTTGTTTCAAGGTTTAGTCTCGTGATGGCTTAAACAAAGGTGATTTAAGAAAAAAACTTAGACACTCTTGAAGTTCAAATTACAACATACCCATCTTATAAAACCTTTTCATTAAAAAAAAATTTGAAAGAATACACACAAAAAACTTATAATAAAAAAACCATCTTATAAAACCTTTTCATTAAAAAAAAATTTGAAAGAATACACACAAAAAACTTATAATAAAAAAACATTTAATCTAGCAAGGAACCCATCCATCCGATCCGAGATCTCTCGAGCACTGTAAATTCTATAATTTCTCTTCCCATAGCTCCGACACGATAGCATATGCCCTCCCTCCCGTACCACAAAATCTTTACTTTCTCGCAGAATTTCAACATATCGATCTATAATAAAGATTATTAATCGAAATACATGGATACTTTCCAACAATTTTCACTCCAAGCCATACATTACATTACAGCTCAAAAGAACAAACAAAAGAGAATGAAATAATTTAGTGAATCAAGAGAGCAAGAAAACATAGGTCCAAAAACCAAGATTTTAGTATACCTTGATCTAACAAGTGAAAAGTGAAATTAGTAGCAACAGTGTGATATACAAATGTTTTTTTTTTTTTTTGCAAGGAAATTGTCTTCTGTTAAACAATGCAAACAAGTTATCATTAATAAGAACTTTCACAGTTACCATTCAGTTCACAATCAGTAAAGTTTACTCATGGCAGCAGGCAGCAAAACTGAAATATGCTCATAATCGAAGCCTTACGAGTAACATTGGCAATGAAAGAAGGGATAGTTCGAGTAACGGGAATGCATTGTAGAACTTGGAAAACCATGAACCCCATACTTGGACATCAGCAGGATGCTGCAAGAAACTATAGATTATGTTTCACTAAAGTTGAAAATAATGCGTGAAAAGTTCAATGTAACAAACTTGGCCCAACAGTAGATGCACGGATTGCAAATAACAAGGAAACAAAGCTGCCACTCGCAACCTACTCATAACACTTGTTTCTGTACCATATTGAGCAATGAAGCCTCATCTCCCACTATCAACAACCAATGAAGCCATCTCCCACCATCATACCAAAAAGTATTAGTTGAAATTATCTTGTCAGATCCCACACAGATTGGAGAGAGGAATGAGGGACAGGAGGGGGCTGGGCCTTGAAGGAGGTGGATTGTAAGATCTCATTATCGGTTGGAGAGGGGAACCAAGTATTCTTTATAAGGGTGTGGAAATCTCTCCCTCAGACGTGTTTTAAAAGCCTTGAGGGGAAGCCCAAAAGGGAAAGCCCAAAAGGGGAAGCCCAAAAGGGAAAGCCCAAGGAGGACAATATCTACTAGTGGTGGGCTTGAACTATTACAAATGGTATTAGAACTAGACACCGAGCGGTGTGCCAATGAGGCGCTAAGCCTCAAAGAGAGGTGGACACTAGGCAGTGTGCCAGCGAGGATGTTTAACCTTGAAGGGGTGTAGATTGTCAAATCCCACATCGATTGGAGAGGAACGAGTGGCAGCGAGGACGCTGAGCCTCGAAGGGGGTAGGTTGTGAGACCCCACATCGGTTGGAGAGGGGAACAAAACATTCTTTATAAGGCTGTGGAAACCTCTACCTAGCAGACGCGTTTTAAAAATCTTGAGGGGAAGTTCGAAAAGGAAAGCCCAAAGAAGACAGTATCTGCTAGCGGTGGGCTTGGACTGTTACAAATGGTATCTGAACCATACAGGGCGGTGTGCCAGTGAAGACGCTAAGCCCCAAAGGGAGGTGGACAAAGTGTGGAGTGCCAGCGAGAACGTTTGGCCCCAAAGGGGGGTGGACACCAGGCGATGTGCCAGCGAGGACATTGAGTCCTAAAGAGATCTCACATCAATAGAGGAACGAGTTCCAACGAGGATACTGAGCCCCAAAGGCGGTGGATTGTGAGATCCCACATCAGTTGGAAAGGGGAACGAAGCATTCTTTACAAGGGTGTGGAAACCTCTCCTTAGCAGACGCGTTTTAAAAACCTTGAGGGGAAGCCCAAAAGGAAAAGTCCAAAGAGAACAATATCTACCAGCGGTGGGCTTCGGCAGTTACATATCTTCACAATTATAACATTCTACCCATCCTCAAAATTTTGTAAGCTCATAATTCAACGTGTTGAAACTAAAACTTCAAAGAAAACTACACCGACCTATTAAAATTTACTTTTTGGGCCAAAAGAAATTCACTCTTTATAAGATCAGAAATCTAGAATTGCATAAAGAACTTAGCAAAAATAGCGAGTCTAATAAAACAGTAGAGTATAAAGCCAGAAAGACAATTAACCCTCACCAGAATGCCTTGAATATTGTTCTCAACTTGTTAAGAAAATGGCAGTAGGATTCCCAGGGGATGGAGGATTCTGAGTCAACAATGAAGCCAAAGCACCGGCTTTTGCAACAGCATCTGGATCAGATGCACACAAAATCTCCACCTCTTCCAAACCTATTTGCCTCTTGATCAACTCCAAGTTCTCTCTAAGGACGTCCATCTCCCCAAATGGAAGCTTCAAGTCCAAGGCCTGAACCCCAAGTGCAGCAGCCTCATCCTTCTTAAACCTCAAGAATGGCATACATTGCTTCTGTGTTTTTTTAAAATCTGCTGCCTGCCCAACTGAACTGTTCTGTAGTGCCTCCATTATTTCACTATCTGGTGCAAACGTACGTCTAGTCGTGTCAAATTTACTTCGGAGTATCCTTAGGCATTCTGCTTTCCATCCGTCGAATTGCTCGTTCACATATACCAAGCCAGTTAATTTCTTGTCCTCAATCACCATTGTAACAGGAGCACCCTTCTTGTTGCCCTTTTTAGATCCTAAAAGTTGCTTTTGAAGAAGCTTCCTCATCAAAACTATTGAGTCTTGGAGATATTTGTTCGCAATTTTGAGAGTTAAATCAGGAGAATCGGCCAAAGGCCAGCCAGAATTAATAACAAATCCTTCTTTCTTCAACATTTCCCTCCAAACATATTCTGCATAGTGTGGACAGATTGGAGTAATAAGTCGCGTCTGGACATCCATAAAACGGAAAACCAAATCACGATTCATGCCTCCAGCGCCACATGAAAACCTGTACTCGTCCCTAGCTGCTTGGAGATCATAAAAACCGGTCTTCAGAGCTTCCCGAAACATGTAATCCTTGTAATTTTTCTCGGTCGTTCTAACAGCTATATTAATTTCGTTTTCAAATACCCGATCAGCATAAGTTGATGGAGGGCCTGTTCTAAGGAATGAAGCTGAATCAGCCTGTAGAATATCTTCCATCCATGCAATTTCTTTAGTCAAACGTAATATTGCAGCATTTGCAGTCTCAAAAACAAAATTTGCATCATCTACACCATCGCCAGCATCAGCCAATGAGAATCGTGTGGCATCGGCAGAAAATTCTTCGATTGCCTGACGCAGAGTTCTAAAATTCCCAGTAGACTTAGACATCTTTTCAGAATTAAGCATGATGTGCCCATTACATCTGAACCCACGAGGCCAATGGTGCCTTGGCATAATTGCAGCATGATTGTAAATACAGAATGTCAAGTGATTCTGAATAAGATCTTTTCCAGAAACCCTAAGATCAAATGGATACCAATACTCAAACTCCTGTTTCATCTTATTAAGAACCGACTGTGAGATACCAGTTGATTTTGGTTCTGCAGCACCACAAAAGATAAAATCCCACACTTCATCGGTCATCTGCTCGGGCTTGATTGCAGAGGCATCTGATGCATACAAGTCCCCATTATGCAAAAAGTGAGCAATGGTGTAGTAAGCCATGTAAATGGTGGAATCAGATAATGATTCAACTAGAAATTGTTCATCCCAAGGGATACGAGTTCCAAGGCCAAAACTTCGCGAGCATGCCCACTGGTTGAGCCAACTCAGTGTGTGCTCAAATCCATGCCGTGTCTCATCAGAAAACAGATCCATGTTGGCCAAGCACTCTTCAGCCAACTTCTTCCATTCTGATTCCCCATATGTGATGTACCTGTTAGGAATACCATTAGAGTAGAAATTAGAATCACTGTTAGGTCCTACCATTAGAGTAGAAATTAGAATCATTGTTAGGTCAATAATGATATGCTTAATCATTAACTAAAAGAGTTGGTTATAGCCATAGGTGATGGTCACCATTGATCAGTAAGAGCTACAATGCACTCATCTCCAGACCGGGAGATAACACGCTTCTCAGGTTCACTATATGGGATAGCTTCACCAGTTTCAATTAGCTTGCTCCGAATCAAAGGCTTTGCTTCCTGCACTTTCCTTCCAGCAAATTCACCAACAATTAGTGTTCCATCAGTAAATCCTTTCAAATACGTCAATCTTTTAGCTTCAGCAAGCTTGTCCTTCTCATTCTGACTTTTAATTTTTAAATCCAAGCAAACTTTTTCAGCAGCTCTATCTCCAAATTCTGGGATATCAATAATGGGAACAATATCATATGGAAGCACCCATTCATCTTTAACGCCATACTTGGCCCTAAGAGCTGGTTTTGATTTTAAATCATGCATGGCCGTATAATCATCAGGAGCATCACTAGGTACACTGGTCACGATACCAGTTCCCTTATCTGTGAGAATTGTAAGCATGGGAAGAGCATAAATGATCTCATTAAAGGCTAGAGGGGACTTCAATGGGAGGCCTATCAAATCATTGCCAGTCAACTGAATCAAGCAAGTTGGTTTTTCAGGAATCCTAGAAAATCTCTGATAGGCTAAGTTAAGGGCAGCTCGTTCGGTAATAATAAATACATCAGTATCATTAATTTCAAATGCTCCATATTTACCCTCAGGTAGTACCCATGCATTTGTTTGACCATACATGGTCTCAGGTCTCAACGTTGCAGCAGCTAGAAACACTTTCCTACCCTCCAACACTCCCAATTTAGGAGGAAAAGGAGCCACAACCTCCATCTTAATCAGTGTGTAATCCTGTGGTAGAACCCCTTCACCAGATGCTCTATCGTGATCTGCACAGGGTTGGCCATCCAAGGTTGAATATATAGCATATCTGACATCTTTCACAATCTTCCCCATGGATTTCAACTTTCGCATTTGCCACTGTACAAATGAATTAAAAAATGGATTCATATCAGTGGTAATAAAAGATCGTCTCCAATCACAACCTAAACCAAAAGCCTTAAGATCCTCCATAGCCACAGGAGGAAAGAATGTCAACCAATTATAAGGATTTTGGAACTTGGATATCTCACTATCAGACAGACCAAAACTGCGCATGATTTCCCACTGGTACATCTGTCCACTTGACTTAGAAGCTGCCTTAGATTTCTTGCCCTTGAATTTGTCAGGTAATGTTGGATTACTTTCATTTGTATCCTCAGCTTCTGCTTTCAAGTTTTCTTGCTCTTCTGTTTGAGAAGGGAAGACAGGTGGATCACCAAACTGTTGGATTTCCCTAGCAAGCTTATCAGCAGAGGCCTTGATAGGCATTCCTGTGCAGTGGAAACCAAATGGTAATAGGACGTTTGCACCTCTTAGCCTGTGATATGCTGCAGCAAACTCCAATTTTGAAACGGAAAAGGCATGACCAAGATGCAAAAATCCATTCATATAAGGAAAGGGGAAATTTCCAAAGAACTTCTCGTCCGCTTTAGGTGGTGTTTCACATGCTTCTGCTCTAAAAACATCATTCTCTTCCCACAAAACTCGAACCTTTGCTTCAATATCTCGGAGACTGTCCCTCCGGGCAAAGCTTTTCCCACTCTCTGATGCCATGTCTGTAAGACTGAAAAATCTGCAGGCATCAAAAGCATCATAGGTACACCATAAGAAGCACTCTAAAAATTTAAGGCATACAGAACATTTACACGGCAAGCAAGTAGGTCAAGTTCCATTAATTCACCTAATAAAAGAACTTTCATGTGTCATTTAAAACTTGGCATATCCTGTGTATGCACATATTTCAGAAACCACTCCCATTTAAAAGGGTGACAGGAAAGGTGCATATTCGAACTCAAATCTATTCAACTTTGATCCTAATTTAAGGGACTATATGTAAAGAGTGACAAGAAGTACCATTTAAAAGTTAATTAATCTCCAATAGATACAAGGGACCTCACTTCTAACCATCATTTTAACCATNGAAAATTTCCAAAGAACTTCTCGCCCGCTTTAGGTGGTGTTTCACATGCCTCTGCCCTAAAAACATCATTCTCCTCCCACAAAACTCGAACCTTTGCTTCAATATCTCGGAGACTGTCCCTCCGAGCAAAGCTTTTCCCACTCTCTGATGCCATGTCTGTAAGACTGAAAAATCTGCAGGCAGCAAAAGCATCATAAGTACACCATAAGAAGCAATCTAAAAATTTAAGGCATACAGAACATTTACACGGCAAGCATGTAGGTCAAGTTCCATTAATTCACCTAATAAAAGAACTTTCATTTGTCATCTAAAACTTGGCATATCGTGCGTATGCACATATTTCAGAAACCACTCCCATTTAAAAGGGTGACAGGAAAGGTGCATATTAGAACTCAAATCTATTACTTTGATCCTAATTTAAGGGACTATATGTAAAGAGTGACAAGAAGTACCATTTAAAAATTAATTAATCTCCAATAGATACAAGGGACCTCACTTCTAACCATCATTTTAACCATTGTCTCTCAACCATTATAATTATTAGGCTAAATTACACCGTTGCTCCTTGAGTTTTTGCATGTGGTCTGAGGACCAATTAGACACAGGTGGAAACTCTTGGACCAGAATTGTAATTTACTCTAACCATTTAGATTGAAAAATAAAATAGGTACAACTTCCAAAGTTCTTTTTCCTTCTATCTTGAAACATGAAGGTAGAATTTCATAACCACAAAACACAAAGAAAGTAAATCTTAGGAGTGCACATGAAGTCTAGCCTATAAAATCACGTGTACCACGCCACTGTATACTACAAGATAACTTCATAACCCTACAAATTATTGATGACCAAACATCAAATTATATTTTAAAACAATATATGACACAATTACATAGCAAAGTAGTAATTTTATCTACTTCACACTTGTTTCCGGTTCAACAAGATATTTGGAGATGGGGGACACGAACTTCAGATCTCTTAGTTGAAAGCATATGCTTTACCCAGTTCAGCTATGCTCAGGTTGACTACTCCACACTCATTTTAGTCAGTGAAAAAAGTATTTAATCTTGGAAAAAATTATCCCATAAAATAATTCATTTGACACATAAAATGAAGACAGGACCGCAAGTGAACCAAATACCTGAATATCCTAACTGGTCTAGGTAGCCATGTATGTTAATTCAATCCATGAACTGGGTCATTCCCTTGACATTTAAAAGTCAACAACATAAACGAGGCTTAAACCCACATTCACCAATGAAATTCATCCCTCCCNAACTTCAGATCTCTTAGTTGAAAGCATATGCTTTACCCAGTTCAGCCATGCTCAGGTTGACTACTCCACACTCATTTTAGTCGGTGAAAAAAGTATTTAATCTTGGAAAAAATTATCCCATACAATAATTCATTTGACACACGAATGAAGACAGGACCGCAAGTGAACCGAATACCTGAATATCCTAACTGGTCTAGATAGCCATGTATGTTAATTCAATCCATGAACTGGGTCATTCCCTTGACATTTAGAAGTCAACAACATAAACCGAGGCTTAAACCCACATTCACCAATGAAATTCATCCCTCCCCAAAGTAGAAAAGAAAAAATAACCACACACACAAAGTAGTATTAGAACAAAACCTTTACAAACTCCCAGATTTGAAGTCTAAAGGGGGAACTTCAAAGGAGGAAGTGACAAAGGGAGACAAAAAGGTATGTCAATACCTTATATTCAGAACAGAGCAACGGTTCGTGGAGAATGGCAAAAAGCTCTTCGCGGAATGAGAAAAAGCCAGTGAGAGACTAGTAAATTATTAAACTAACGACAGATGGAGTATGCTTACCCTGTAAATCAAATGCTTTTGACAATGAGAAGAATTATATATTACAAAAGAAGCTTAAAAAAACAAAAATAAATATTTGAATGCTGCAAATAACGAGTAGTAATAAAAATAAGACAACCAAAAGAGACTAAAAAACATAAGAACAGAGAAGAAAACAAAATGGATTAGAAAAAAAAAATGTTCAATTACAAATTTAGTCCTGAATTTGAAGATTGACTAATTGGCACCTGACATTTCAAACTTACAAATTTAGTTCAGAACTTCGATATTTTTTAAAATTCATGATCGATCTACTAGACCCATAAATATAGAGTTTAGACAAACACAAAATTCATATTTATATGCAATAGATCAATTAGTTTTTAAAAAATCCGAATCTGTCGGAAAGGTGTGCCAGCGCAGTTCCGCAGACAGGGAGATTGAAAGAGAAGAAAGAAAATTCGATGCCAATGGATGAGACTGCGGCGGAGAGGGCGTACTAAAAAGAATCAGTGCCGCAGGTGAAATATCACACACACATTCTGAAATAAAGTCCCAAGTACTTGCATAATCTACCAACATCATGGAGCTAAAACAATTAAACACGGAGGCAGAACAAATAAATTACATAGAAATGATAATTGAGAGAGCATAAATCACATGAAATTGACTTCTTAGTGAAAAAACAATCACACCAAGAAGAAGGAGAAAGGAAATGGTTGAGATTTGAGCCTACAAGCTGCAATACCAGACGTCTTGATAGAGAGTGACAGTAGGCCGCCGTCCGATACGCCGGAAGGCGGTGGTTGCCGGTTGGAGGTTTTACAAGCTTGCAACGGATGTGGAGGGAGAGAGGCTGAGCGGAAATGGAAAGATAGAAATTAGGGCAAACTTCAAAAATAAAATAAAATAAAAATAATAAATAGAATCGGATGCAACTTTTCGATAGTCTTAGCAAAATTAAATACTTTATATCAATTTTGACTTTTTAATATATAGTTTAATATTTTGACTATTTTCGGGTTGGGTTCGATTGTCCGTTTTTTATAATTATTTTTTAAAATTTTATTTATTTACGATGCATGTTACATTAACATATAAATCTCATAAAGTTCAAACATCGAGCGTTTACTAGTCACGATGTATCACTAACATCGGTTATAAACGTTAAATATTCTTAATTTTTTTAAAAGGTGACATTAGTTTCAGGTTGGTCGAGAGCATTATAATACTTGTCAAGTGATTTTAACATTTACTAAGGCTCGTCGACCATTATAATGCTTAAAGGGACATAATACTCATGTGCCCGAGCTTGAGTTTATATTTTAACCTTTAACGCATGGAAAGGGGTGCACTGTTAGCAAGCACCTGACACTATCCTCGAAAATCCATTTTTAAAAAAAGACGTCCGAGACATTCGTCTTACAGTGCTCACTCACTCCATAATACTCACATGTGTCAAGGGGTAGCTCGCTCAAGCCATGAGACCTAGGAATGTTGAAAAGCTAACACCATGTCTCTCCTATAGTACATTCTAAGACATTTTTACGTCATTTTAATAAATAGCCCTACACCAACGTGAAGCATCTATCTGATGTCCGATTGACATCAAATTTGTTGAGTTTACATGTTTCACTATACGAACTTAACTACTGAGTCGCTCATCGAATGTCACGATGAATCCCTAACTTTTGAGGTGATAGTGAAGGATGTCACAATCGCACTCTTGATGGCAGCGAACTTGCGATTGTGCGGCACTCACTTTCCAATGACAAGTGAGCTAAGCCAATTCGTTCTTGTGTCACCTACGGCCAAGCGACGTATACTCGAACCTCTGGCCTCGGTTTAAGAGAAGGTTTTAGAAAACGAGGGCAGAAAGAGACGTTATATAAGCAAGCAAGAGAGTAACAACAACGGCTTATAGTATATAACCTTGGGTAGGGAGAAGTTGACAACTAGTCATATCCCCCTATAGTACATTCTGAGGCATTTTATGTCTGGCAGACCTAGATATGATTTTTACGAAACGTTATACTCCCTAGAAATACAAAAGGAAAACACTAGAACATGGAAAGACATAAAGGGTTTGGCTTGTCATGGGCATATTGTCATGGGCAACACGTCTTAGACGAGCATGACCGTGGCAAAGGGCACCATCTAACCCAATTAAACTTACCTCTTACACACTTAATAATACTCTCTTATATTCTTATTGACACGTATATTATCTCTTTGGGTTTTCTCTTTCGGGCTTCCCCTCAAGGCTTTAAAACCCGTCTGCTAGGGGAAGGTTTCCACACCCTTCTAAAGGATGTTTTGTTCTCCTCCCCAACTAATGTGGGACATCACAATCCACCCCCTTCAGGGCCAAGTGTCCTCGTTGGCACTCGTTCCTTTCTCCAATCGATATGGGACCCTCTTCAAATCCACCCCCTTTGGGGGCCAGCGTCTTTACTGGCACACCGTCTCGTGTCTACTCCCTTTAGAGAATAGTGAGAAGGCTGGCACATCGCCTCGTGTCTACTTACTTATAAATGGTGTTTTGTTCTCCTCCCCAACCAAGGTGGGACATCACATTCATATTCTACTTGGTATGTTAGATAATTCACCATATTTTTCGATGACATTAAGACGTTTTTGCTTGTAGAAGTCATAATCTACTCTTTTCTTAGTACGATTGTGTGATGTGACGAGACTCATCCAAACAAACGGCTGGCTTCCTCTCATTGACCGGCCACTTGCATCCATTATGGCCGCCTAGGAACACAATTTGATTTTGATTCAAATTCAATTTTGAAAATATAAATTGCATTTGAAAGGAATTACCTCAAAATCAAATCAACTTTCAAATTCAAAGTTTTAGCATAATCAAATTTTGTATCGCAAATTAAATTTTCATAAAAATCCTCTCTTCCAAATCCAAACTAAATTTGGAATAAAATCTGAGAATGTTCTCAATTTTGTCTCAAAATTATTATTATTATTATTATTATTATTTGGTTGAGAATTTCAAGCCATCTAAATTTGATATCAAATAGATAAAATTTGATTACAATGATAATTTAATTCAATTCAAGAAAAAGTTGTGCTTTCAACCAAAATTACTTAGGAATTCAAATTGGAATTAAAATCCTATTGAAATTGAAGTCAAAATTGGTTGTCAAATAAATAAATAAATAAATATTAAGCGGACAATATTTACTAGCGGTGGGCTTAAGCTGTTACATAAACGTTCCTTGAAGACCTAACTACTTCGAATATCAAAAAATTTCTTCTAGACTCAAACAATTGAATTTCAAGATCAAATACTCCAACCTCGAAGGAAACATATGTCTAATGAAAATCAAATATCAGATATCAAATTAAACTCACACAAAATCAAGTTTAAGGTTCAGAATTAAATTTATTTTGTAAATCTCGTATGACTCATTGATATCGTCTACAATATTATTCACCTAAATTCGTAAATAGTATCACATGCCACAACACGTTAATATCAGTCTTAATATTTAATAATTGAAAAACAACTGTGATGGCTCGAGTAGCTCTTCATTTAATTTCTCAATTGTCATTTCTTAAACGGGAAATTTTCTTATTCTGACATTATTTATATATATATTTAAAATATATTTTTCTTTCTCTCTCCTCTCGCTCACTTTCCTCATCGTCCTCGTTCCAACCAACGTTGCTCGTTACAAAGAAAAAAAAAAGTGTTGGAACACTTGATGAGCGTCCTCATTGATCCAGATTCATAAATTTTTTTAGTTTCACGGAGAGTATTGTTGAGATTGTTGGGAAGAGACCCATGTTGGCTTATTTAGGGAATGATCGTGGGTTTATAAGTAATGAATACATCTCTATTAGTACGAGACATTTTGGAAAAATTAAAAGTAAAGCCACGAGAGCTTATACTCAAACTGGACAATAATATCATTGTGGAGGCCCATGATTTATAACAGATATGCAAACTCGAGAATCAAAACCTAACCCAGATAAATTTACCGTCCACTTGAAAATCATATAAGCTTCGTGATCAGTTTGATTCAATTTTTTTTATGTAATCGAGCTGGTTACATATAAATTTAAATAAATTACACATAAATTATTATTATTTATTAATAAGCATTTTCCAAGTAGGAAAATAACTGATTTGGCCNGGCCCATCAATCAGAAATTGATCTTAAATTGGATTAGATTGGGTCTAATCTCAAATTTGAAGTCCGTTAAATTGGTGACCCAAGCAACCCGGTTCATAACTCAATTCAACCATCTATTTTCAAGTTGATTATATGGTCAGGTTATTTTTTCAATTATTTAAAAATATATATTTATTCACCCTACCGGTTACATCAATAATTAAAACTTTATAAAAATCTAGCACTAACCTGTTACAAACGTATTATAAATTTAAAAGTCTAGTAAAATAGAGTTGAGTTATAATCCTATTTTTTTTGGTCAGTTGAGTTAAATTTTTTTTTTTTTGTTTCTACCAAATTTAACCCAACCTATAAAATTAAATTTGGAGACAAAAAAAAGTGTCACGTGTCTCTTTATCGTGGCTATTCGATCGAGTGAGTGTAAGCTGGGTCAAATTGGGTCGTATAATATTTAGGCCCAAATTCAAATAAGCCCAAAATGTTCTTCTTAAATTATTGGGCCAACAGCCCGAAGAGATGAGCCCAAATGCATCAAAACCCACAATACCCGTACCATCTTCAAGGTTCATATTTTGAATTCACCATAGAGAATCTCAAGATCAGGTTTTCATATTTGAAGGCGGATGGGTAAGTAACGGATAAAAGCGGACAATATTTGATACCGGTTAGCTTGAACCGTTACAAATGATATCAGAGCTAGACACCGGGAGGTGTGCGAGCGAGGACGTTGGGCCCCTAAGAGGGGGGGTGGATTGTGAGATCCCACATTGACTAGAGAGGAAAACAAAGATACATAACGGGTCAAAGCGGACAATATTTACTAGCGGTGGGCTTAAGCTGTTACATAAACGTTCCTTGAAGACCTAACTACTTCGAATATCAAAAAATTTCTTCTAGACTCAAACAATTGAATTTCAAGATCAAATACTCCAACCTCGAAGGAAACATATGTCTAATGAAAATCAAATATCAGATATCAAATTAAACTCACACAAAATCAAGTTTAAGGTTCAGAATTAAATTTATTTTGTAAATCTCGTATGACTCATTGAAATCGTCTACAATATTATTCACCTAAATTCGTAAATAGTATCACATGCCACAACACGTTAATATCAGTCTTAATATTTAATAATTGAAAAACAACTGTGATGGCTCGAGTAGCTCTTCATTTAATTTCTCAATTGTCATTTCTTAAACGGGAAATTTTCTTATTCTGACATTATTTATATATATATTTAAAATATATTTTTCTTTCTCTCTCCTCTCGCTCACTTTCCTCATCGTCCTCGTTCCAACCAACGTTGCTCGTTACAAAGAAAAAAAAAAGTGTTGGAACACTTGATGAGCGTCCTCATTGATCCAGATTCATAAATTTTTTTAGTTTCACGGAGAGTATTGTTGAGATTGTTGGGAAGAGACCCATGTTGGCTTATTTAGGGAATGATCGTGGGTTTATAAGTAATGAATACATCTCTATTAGTACGAGACATTTTGGAAAAATTAAAAGTAAAGCCACGAGAGCTTATACTCAAACTGGACAATAATATCATTGTGGAGGCCCATGATTTATAANCATAGAGAATCTCAAGATCAGGTTTTCATATTTGAAGGCGGATGGGTAAGTAACGGATAAAAGCGGACAATATTTGATACCGGTTAGCTTGAACCGTTACAAATGATATCAGAGCTAGACACCGGGAGGTGTGCGAGCGAGGACGTTGGGCCCCTAAGAGGGGGGGTGGATTGTGAGATCCCACATTGACTAGAGAGGAAAACAAAGATACATAACGGGTCAAAGCGGACAATATTTACTAGCGGTGGGCTTAAGCTGTTACATAAACGTTCCTTGAAGACCTAACTACTTCGAATATCGAAAGATTTCTTCTAGACTCAAACAATTGAATTTCAAACTCAAATACTCCAACCTCGAAGGAAACAGATGTCTAATGAAAATCAAATATCAGATATCAAACTAAACTCACACAAAATCAAGTTTAACGTTCTGAATTAAATTTATTTTGTAAATCTCATATGACTCATTGAAATCGTCTACAATATTATTCACCTAAATTCGTAAATAGTATTACATGCCACAACACGTTAATATCAGTCTTAATATTTAATAATTGAAAAACAACTGTGATGGCTCGAGTAGCTCTTCATTTAATTTCTCAATTGTCATTTATTAAACGGGAAATTTTCTTATTATGACATTATATATATTTAAAATATATTTTTCTTTCTCTCTCCTCTCGCTCACTTTCCTCATCGTCCTCGTTCCAACCAACGTTGCTCGTTACAAAGAAAAAAAAAGTGTTGGAACACTTGGTGAGCGTCCTCATTGATCCAGATTCATAAATTTTTTTAGTTTCACAGAGCGTATTGTTGAGATTGTTGGGAAGAGACCCACGTTGGCTTATTTAGGGAATGATCGTGGGTTTATAAGTAATGAGTACATCTCTATTAGTACGAGACATTTTGGGAAAATTAAAAGTAAAGTCACGAGAGCTTATACTTAAACTGGACAATAATATCATTGTGGAGGCCCATGATTTATAACAGATATGCAAACTCGAGAATCAAAACCTATCCCAGATAAATTTACCGTCCACTTGAAAATCATATAAGCTTCGTGATCAGTTTGATTCAATTTTTTATGTAATCGAGCCGGTTACATATAAATTTAAATAAATTACACATAAATTATTATTATTTATTAATAAGCATTTTCCAAGTAGGAAAATAATTGATTTGGCCTTTGATGAGAGATTACATGGTAGGGAGGGGAATAGCACCAAAACTTACCTTCATAAAGTCATCCATGCATGTAGGAGAGAAGGAAAAATTATTCCAAAGAACTTGCCAAAATAATTTATTGGATTGAAGAGACGTATTCCAACCACACGTTAATCGGGTCGGTTTCGATTTCTATTGAATTTATAAATTTGTATGAGATTAAATTTTTCACGAGATATATATCATTAGGGTTCGGTCAAAAGCTCATTTTACCCCTGTAGTTATATAGCTTAAATACCATTATTCCTCTAATGAACGTTTTACTTATGATTCAATTATAAGTCGATTTTTTTAGGCAGGTGAGAGGGTGGACTCCATTGCTCGTGCCTCACATTATAATTACTCATCTACTTTCCCGAGAAAGAACGAATTCTATTTTGTGAGGCAATGCTTCGAGCTTCCTATTTTGTAAATCTCCAAAATTGTAGACTTAATTGAATTAGCTACAAGCAAACACTCTCACCCGTGCAAACAAATGCTCACATATACAAGAGTTCGTAACTTACTAAAGATTTAGATTGAGTTGCATACGATCATCTTGGAAAATATTTATCTTATCGATGAATGACTTTATATACAGTGATTTAGATGATTTGGATGACACATTTAACCTTTTGTAACTCGGTCATTGTAACAGCTTAAGTCGCTGTCTGTGTTTGGCATGTTATGTATCGTCGTTAGCCTCATAATTTTAAAATGCGTCTACTAAGGAGAAGTTTTCACACCCTTATACGTTTTTCTTTCCAACCAATGTGGGATTTCACAGTCAGAATTAAAATATTTATTTTTAAATGACGTACGTGCGTACAAAGGATGAAAGCTTTTATAAGTGAAATGCATAAAGAGAAACATATATGTGAGATTTGTATTTCTACATACATACAGTGTACTTGCTAGAGGTCTTAGGTGTGTCACGTGTCACAAAGACTTCTTTTTTGAGCATGTGTAGCTCAACGTTGAACGAGATACCTAAATAAGAAAGTTTCAAATACCAATACAAAATTTTGAATAGAAATAGTCGGGATGAGCCCCACACTGACTAATTTAGAGAATGATAATGTGTTTATAAGTGAGGAATACTATCTCGATTGGTATGAGATTCTTTTTTGTAAAAAGTCCCAAACAAAGCCAGGAGAGCTGGTGGACAATATTGTGGAGATTCGTGATTTCGAACATAGCTCTACAATTTTGTCTATAATAAATTTTTTAATATTATTTTTAAAAACATTAATATCCAATTAAAAATTTAAATATCTTTTAAACTTTTTAAAAATTTAAAAATTTATTATAGCGACTAATACTAATAATAATAATAATAATAAAACAACATTCAGCCACACGCCATAAGCGTCTCTCTCGTTAATGGCATTTTTGTAATTTTCATTAAATTCAAGGGGTAATATCGTAGTTTCATCTAGTTAAAACGCATACATATCGGTATATACCCCGTGCCCTCTGCGGAAAACGTTTTTGTCGTTATTTCACTTATCCACTTGAATTATTATTTATTCATTTTTATTATAATTATTGTGGTTTATCTTCATAATTCATTTAACTTTTATTTGAATATTTCCTAATACAAATTATTTATTTAATTCTTCTTTCTTTTTTTTTTTTATAAAAATTAAAAGTATTTCATTTTTATCTCTTAATTATAAAATTTATAGACACTATTTTTTATTTTTTTTTTAAAACAGTACTTTAAAAAAAAATTTGTTTTTTACTAATAATTTAAGTGTTTTTTAAAAATTATAAAATAAAAAATAAAATATTACTAGATGAGTCATAGTTGTTAAGAAGTTTCTGTTTTTTTAATTGGCTAAGAATTAAAATATTTCTATAATAATATCGCCAAAAAAATAATTGGAAATAAACATTTATGAATTTTTAAAAATTAATAATAATAAATTGCTTGGTAAATTTTTCACGAGATATATATCATTAGGGTTCGGTCAAAATCTCGTTTTACCCCTGTAGTTATATAGCTTAAATACCATTATTCCTCTAATGAACATTTTATTTATGATTCAATTATAAGTCGATTTTTTTAGGCAGGTGAGAGGGTGGACTCCATTGCTCGTGCCTCACAATATACTTACTCATCTACTTTCCCGAGAAAGAGCGAATTCTATTTTGTGATGCAATGCTTCGAGCTTCCTATTTTGTAAATCTCCAAAATTGTAGACTTAATTGAATTAGCTACAAGCAAACACTCTCACCCGTGCAAACAAATGCTCACATACACAAGAGTTCGTAACTCACTAAAGATTTAGATTGAGTTGCATACGATCATCTTGGAAAATATTTATCTTATCGATGAATGACTTTCTATACAGTGATTTAGATGATTTGGATGACACATTTAATCTTTTGTAAATGGGTCATTGTAACAGCTTAAGTCGCTGTCTGTGTTTGGCATGTTATGTATCGTCGTTAGCCTCATAATTTTAAAATGCGTCTACTAAGGAGAAGTTTTCACACCCTTATACGTTTTTCTTTCCAACCAATGTGGGATTTCACAGTTATAATAGAAATATTTATTTTTAAATGACGTACGTGCGTACAAAGGATGAAAGCTTTTCATAAGTGAAATGCATAAAGAGAAACATATATGTGAGATTTGTATTTCTACATACAGTGTACTTGCTAGAGGTCTTAGGTGTGTCACGTGTCACAAAGACTTTTCCTTTTTGAGCATGTGTGGCTCAACGTTGAACGAGATACCTAAATAGGAAAGTTTCAAATACCAATACAAAATTTTGAATAGAAATAGTCGAGATGAGCCCCACACTGACTAATTTAGAGAATGATAATGTGTTTATAAGTGAGGAATACTGTCTCGATTGGTATGAGAGCGAGTAGACAATATCATACCATTGTGGAGATCGGTGATTTCGAACATAGCTTTACATGTATGGACAAAATTAAATTTTGTATATAATAAATTTTTTAATATTATTTTTTTAAAACATTAATATCCAATTAAAAATTTAAATATCTTTTAAACTTTTTAAAAATTTAAAATTTTATTATAGCGACTAATACTACTAATAATAATAATAAAACAAACATTCAGCCACACGCCAATAGCGTCTCTCTCGTCAATGGCATTTTTTGTAATTTTCATTAAATGCAAGGGGTAATATAGTAGTTTCATCTAGTTGAAACGCATACATATCGGTATATACCCCGTGCCCTCTGCGGAAAACGTTTTTGTCGTTATTTCACTTATCCACTTGAATTATTATTTATTCATTTTTATTATAATTATTGTGGTTTATCTTCATAATTCATTTAACTTTTATTTGAATATTTCCTAATACAAATTATTTATTTAATTATTTTTTTATAAAAATTAAAAGTATTTAATTTTTATCTCTTAATTATAAAATTTATAAACACTATTTTTAATTATTAAAAAAAACAGTACTTAAAAAAAATAATTTTTGTTTTTTTTACTAATAATTTAAGTGTTTTTAAAAATTATAAAATAAAAAAAAAATCATTATTAGATGAGTCATAGTCGTTTAGAAGTTTCTGTTTTTTGAATTGGCTAAGAATTAAAATATTTCTATAATAATATCGCCAAAAAAATAATTGGAAATAAATATTTATGAATTTTTAAAAATTAATAATAATAAATTGCTTGGTTATGGTGACCAAAATACCAATTAAACCCTTTTTTTTTATTTCCATTTTCATAATTTAAAAAAAAAATTAAATTCCATGTTCGAAAATATTAATTAATAATTCAAATACATAAAATCGTCCACAATTTTACGGGCGAATTCTCCTACAACCACCAGTTCTTTGCCTTCTCAGCCTCAGTCCTCCATCATTCTCAAACTTTCCTCTCAAATCGGAGGCTGATTTCTCTTTCCGGATTCGGAATCTCAAGCTTGTATGTGTTGTTTTATCCACTTATTTCCTTGTTTGNAACTTTCCTCTCAAATCGGAGGCTGATTTCTCTTTCCGGATTCAGAATCTCAAGCTTGTATGTGTTGTTTTATCCACTTATTTCCTTGTTTTTGAATTATCCAGGATGAATTTGAGGTGTTTTTGCTGTTTTTCCGGTTCTTATTGTGGAATTTTTGTTTACTTTGACGAGTCAAGAGTAATAATCCATCATCTTGAACCGAGTCGGAGACTGATTTCTCTTTCAAATTCGTATTTTACCGTGCTTGTAAGAGTTGTTATCTTCACTGATTTTTTCAGGATGAATTTGAGGTGGTTTTTGCTATGTTTTCCGATTCTTATTATGGAAATTTTTGTTTGCTTTGACGAGTGATGAGTATTCGTGTTTGAAATTACAAAGTTGAGCGTGTGGCATGCACTGGATTTTGTAATTTTTTAAAATAACCTTTTCTAGCACATTGGATTCTGAAGTTTACGAGTGGTTTTGTTTTTATTTCTTTCTGTTTCGATGCTCGTTATGGTAACGTAGTTATGGTTTTCAGTCGGAGGCTTTTGTCTCCAAGTATTTTTGAGATGGTTGTTCTATGACTTGAAGGAGTTTCTTGAGTTTTCTCGTCTTCAATTTATGTTTTGGGGCTGAGTTGGATTTTGATCAATCTACGGTTTGTTGTAGTGAAGATCGTCATCGGAAATGGCTTCTGCCGGAACGTTACCGTCGCACCTTTCGGGATTGAAAGGCGGAAATGTGAACTTGGGATTTGCCAAGCGGTTGGAATCAGTAAAAGTCTCCGATTTGAAGAGCATTAGGTCTCGTGGAAGAAAGGTTTTGGTTATACGGAATTCAAATCCTGGCTCTGATATTGCGGAGCTTCAGCCTGCCTCGGAAGGAAGTTCTCTCTTGGGTAAAATTTTAACCATGCATGTGGAGTATTTAGCCCTCGTCTTATCCATCTTTTACTTGATTTTTGGTGGCAAATAAAGGAGATGAAAATCAAATATGGATATAAATTTTGTTGACTTATCATCTGGCTTCGACTGGAATTGAGAGAGAAATGGTGTTATTTTAAACAGTTTAATGGCACACTTTACGGCAGTGAGAGAATTTGAAACTAATAAGGAACATATGGGTTTAATCATCTCTAACCCCAAAAGTTTATGATAATTGATAAGAGTATGTTTAACATACAGATAGGGAGAAAATCACGATAGATTAGTTCAAACATGTGAGCTCCGATTCTAATAAGTTTCAATGTACATCCTGAACAATAATGTATTTTTCACATGGATATACTGAGTGCCGATAGGATTGGTAGAGACATTGGCTACCCTATCCAAAGACAAAAGCAATGAGGTGAAATACGAGTCATAAAGATTTGTTTTTGTTAACCTATTGTTGCATATTAGAATTGATCACTGAATCATGATGACTTCGACGAACCC
Organism: Cucurbita pepo subsp. pepo; assembly: GCF_002806865.2. Taxonomy (NCBI): domain Eukaryota; kingdom Viridiplantae; phylum Streptophyta; class Magnoliopsida; order Cucurbitales; family Cucurbitaceae; genus Cucurbita; species Cucurbita pepo. The sequence goes on from NC_036657.1 coordinate 6,918,515, forward strand.
TCATCTCAAACATGGTGAGATCTAAGGAACGTAGTAATGCATGACACACGTGTTCCACTAAATGATGTTCACAAATTAGTTTTGTTTTTACCCATGTTTCAATTTCTGAAAATGCTAAAGATGAAATGTTATTTAAGAATGTCCAAAATGTACTTTAAAGTTTGGTTTTGCTTTATTTGATAATCACCATCCCTTGCAGTTCCCCGACAGAAGTACTGTGAATCTGTTAACAAAACAGTCAGGAGGAACACACGGACAGTGATGGTTGGGAATGTTGCTCTTGGTAGTGAGCATCCTATAAGGATTCAAACAATGACAACAACTGACACCAAAGATGTTGCTGGAACAGTTGAACAGGTCCTTTAGCATTTATTCTATTTCAGCTATGTTTTCATTTTGCAATCCCTTCATCAGTGCTCTAACAATAAAAACATTCTTTGATTACTTATTTTATTGTGAGATGTTGTAGTGAATGGATTATGAGTATCACCATGATCGATGCTGAACATGTTGAAACCTCATAATTAAATGATGAATTGTATAATCATGTAATAAAAGTTCTTGTTGTAGCTTTGTCCAAATTCTTCTTGATTTCTTCTCATGGACAATATGGATGATGGAGTCTACAGAAACTAAGAAAGACATCGACATAATCATAGTTTATATTGTTGTAATATGTACTTTTATATGATTTTAAGATGACCAATTTGTGTTAGTAGGTCATGAAAATAGCCGACAAGGGAGCAGATATTGTTCGGATAACAGTTCAAGGGAAGAAAGAAGCAGATGCATGTTTTGAGATCAAGAACACCCTTGTGCAGAAAAAGTAGGTTTAATGTAATACATTGGACATTTTTGGAGATTGGTTTCCTCAATTTATGATTTCTCTGAAAATTCTATTTTGCAGTTATAATATACCTCTGGTTGCCGATATTCATTTTGCTCCTTCTGTTGCATTGAGAGTTGCCGAGTGCTTTGATAAAATTCGTGTAAACCCTGGAAATTTTGGTATGCTATTTATCATACTAACATTCTGCAAAATTTCTTCAGAAAAATTGTTCATGTGTCAAGTTGATGTTTTATTCAGCTGATAGGCGGGCTCAATTTGAACAGCTAGAATACACAGATGATGATTATCAAAAAGAACTTGAGCATATTGAGGAGGTAAAACCTTTTTGTGTGTGTGTGTGTGTGTTTTTCTAGTACATGTTGCTTAAGCGTATTACAAATATTGTATTCCTCGGAATCAGGAAAAAATATATACAAAAGGCACGTATTACTAGTTAGCCATATGGTCACGATAATCTATGACACCACCAAATTCTATGTTATTTTTACTTTTTGTTTAGTAATTTATGAATTTTGCGATAATGAACCCAATTTTATCTCAAGTAATGGGGTTGGTGATTTTTTTCCTATTTTAATTGTGAAAGGTTTTTACTCCGTTAGTTGAAAAGTGTAAGAAGTATGGAAGAGCAATGCGCATTGGAACAAATCATGGCAGCCTTTCAGATCGGATAATGAGCTACTTTGGTGATTCTCCAAGGGGAATGGTGAGCAATTTTTCCTTCTTATACATAACCTTTTTTCATGATTTCCTTTTTGATATTAGCTTAGGGATGCCCTTGATAAAAGTTATTCCACGTCCTAATAGGTTGAATCAGCATTTGAGTTTGCAAGAATTTGCCGAAAGTTGGACTTCCATAATTTTGTCTTCTCCATGAAAGCAAGCAATCCAGTAATTATGGTCCAGGCATATCGTTTACTTGTAGCTGAAATGTATGTCCAAGGCTGGGAATATCCTTTACACCTTGGAGTTACTGAAGCTGGAGAAGGTGAGGACGGACGAATGAAGTCTGCCATTGGCATTGGGACCCTTCTTCAGGTATTCTGTCACCAAATGGAGTTATGATCGTCCTTCTATATCTGATGATTGCCTTTCACCCTGTTATCTGATGCACAAATTGTATGTGAACTCTGAATCCAGATATCACTAGGTTTTCATTTTCAAACCCTACTGCAAAATAGACTAATTTCATTAGAACAATGCTCGATGCATGCACCTTTACTAACTCTTTTTAGATTTCTAGTTTCTTGTAAAGAATCTGTAGTCAATTATCTTTCAGTTCTCCACAAATTGCGTTCACATGATGGTGGTTAGGTTGATCACATACACAAAGGAATAAGCACATGTAAAAACCATATCATTGTGCGGCATTTAGTAAATGTTTTCTGTTGTGCAGGATGGTTTGGGTGACACTATTAGGGTTTCTCTTACTGAACCACCGGAGGAGGAGATAGATCCTTGCAGAAGGCTGGCAAACCTTGGAATGAGAGCAGCTGAACTTCAGAAAGGAGTGGTAGGACCCCCCCCCTTTTTTTTTTTCTTGTTGTAGTTGTTGTGTGGTCAGTCTTCTATGCCCAATCACTTTAATCTGAATATTGTAAACTCACAATTCCTTCCTTGTCTGTAGGTGCCATACGAGGAAAAACACAGACACTATTTTGATTTCCAGCGTCGATCTGGCCAGTTGCCCATTCAAAAGGAGGTCAGCCTTTTTCTTTTTTTTTATCATTCTACTCTGTCGTACTGCTTTCTGGACTTGGATTAAGAGAAATGCTTGATTGTTGTACAGGGTGAGGAGGTGGATTATAGAGGTGCTTTGCACCGTGACGGTTCTGTTCTCATGTCAGTTTCCTTGGATCAATTAAAGGTGCAATAGTCAAAACTTTCCTGACCTCAATTCCCATGGGGTATCTCAAGATTCAAAAGGTGGACTAATGGAAACTATCTAACTTCTTGTTTTCCTAACTCCAGATGCCAGAACTTTTGTACAAGTCTCTTGCAGCAAAGCTTGTTGTTGGCATGCCATTTAAGGTCTCATTTGTTTCTCTGTATAAAATAATCCATTTGTTTCAACCTTTTGGGTTCTTTTTCCTCACAGTTTTTGTCAATATGGTTAGGATCTAGCGACGGTGGATTCAATCTTACTGAGAGAGCTTCCTTCAGTAGATGATGCTGATGCTGTAAGGACTTACTTTCAGTTTGTGATGTGTTGTTATTTATTTGTGGGGCCAATCAAAATTTGATATCTTCTGTTCTCATGATCAGCGTCTAGCCCTCAAAAGGCTGATAGACATAAGTATGGGTATTATAACTCCTTTGTCAGAACAACTCACAAAGCCATTGCCTAATGCCATGGCTCTGGTCACTCTCAAGGAGTTGTCCTCTGGTGTTCACAAACTTTTACCAGACGGTATGTTGCGCTACTTCCAATTCCAGTTAGTTTGCTCTGTTTCTAATTCAGTACATACATACATACATACATACATACATACATACTTACATATTGTTAAATTCCTTGTCACATCCCATGTTAATGAATTCTCTCAGGCACACGCTTGGTTGTATCTGTACGAGGTGATGAATCGAACAATGATCTGGATGTCTTGAAAGAGATTGATGCAACAATGCTTTTTCATGATTTACCATATTCAGAAGACAAAGTCAGCAGAGTGCATGCTGCAAGGAGGTATAACAATATTCCTTTAACATCTTGTCAAATGCTATACTTTCCCTTGTTCAACATCTTGTCAAATGTTAATTTCAGGTTATTCGAGTACTTATCGGAGAACGGTCTCAGTTTTCCGGTGATTCATCACATTCAGTTTCCAAAGGGAACTCACAGGTAGATATAGTTGTTATTGTTGATTAACTTGATTATTATTTGAAGTGTTCAAGCAGTGAGTTTTATTTTTCCCTTACTACTTATAGGGATGACTTGGTTATCGGTGCTGGTTCGAATGCGGGAGCCCTTTTAGTGGACGGCCTCGGAGATGGTGTCCTATTAGAGGCCCCAGATAAGGACTTCGATTTCATAAGGAATACATCCTTCAATTTGCTGCAGGGCTGCAGAATGAGAAATACAAAGACTGTAAGAATTTTTCCGTCCATGAAATGAAATTTAGTGTTATTTCTCGATTACTAAATTTAGTGTCATTGCAGGAGTATGTTTCATGCCCATCTTGTGGCAGAACATTGTTTGACCTTCAAGAAATAAGTGCGGAAATACGGGAAAAGACATCACATCTGCCTGGCGTTTCTGTAAGTGGACATAGCTCTGTGTAACTCTCTTGAAATGATGTCAAAAAAACAACATTCATTCTTGAAATTCCTTTCTTCCTCAATGTCATCAGATTGCAATTATGGGTTGCATTGTTAACGGTCCTGGGGAGATGGCTGATGCTGACTTTGGGTACGTTGGGGGTTCCCCCGGAAAGATCGATCTCTATGTCGGGAAGGTAATGTCCTATCTTTTTTTTTATGCTTCAAAGTAGTCCAATCACTGTAATTATCAAAAACATTCAAACGGATGAGATTATTTGCTAAAACCATCACACCTAAATGGTGCTAAAATTCTCTGTTTATAATCATTTATAGAATCAGATTAACCATATCATGTAATTTCTCTCCCCCATTGTGTTTATAATGTATCTTCATTGTTGAAATATGAATGATATTGTAATTGTAACTTGATAAGAAGATGAATTTTCTACAGACCGTGGTGAAGCGTGGAATCGCTATGGAGAATGCAACCAATGCTCTAATTCAGCTGATAAAAGATCACGGTCGGTGGGTCGAGCCTCCTACAGAAGAATGAGAGAGACATAGGCATGGTATGGTAGTTCTGGTTTGGTAGGTAGGAGAGAAGAGAAAGAGGAGAGGCCACAGCTTTCGTACGTGTTGTAAGTGAATATAAAAGGGGTATGGAAAATTGGGTAATTGGTATGTTACTGACTCTATTTACTCCGTCACCAAATAAAATTCAGGTATAAAAGGGGTCATAATAATTCATCATAGAAACCTGCACATATGAATTGCAATTCTTTTTTAAATTTAGAACCTTAAGTTTAAGAATTTAAAAATGCTACTAGCCTAACTCAATCCAACCAAAAAGGTCATCTAGCCCAATTCAGCTCCGGATAATTTTTTTGGGTTCGACTTACACCATATAAAATCCAAAAATATCTTGTAATGGATAGTAAAAAGTTAGAAGAGACTGAGTGGAAAAAACATGGGTGGAAGCAGTAGGAGATGAAGAACAGCACAGCAGTCTAGATCTCAGACGAGGAGTCGACGAAACCAAATTAGGGTAGGGAAAACGGAAGCATGGAAATGAAGTTTTGGTTGACCATGGGGAAAGCGGGAATCGCAAAGAAGAGACTGCCATGGCATCCAATCTTTCGCGCTGTGTGGAGTTGGAACACTATCTTAGCCGCCTTGTTTGACCTTTAACGACTACTACTTTTGTTGGATCGCGATGCTCATGAAGCCCAATACAAAAACACACCGGACCTATCAAAAGTTACTAAGCCCAAATGGGCTCATCATGGGAGCCTAAAGTGGAAACCCAAAGTGGCCCATAGTGGAAGCCCATATCGCCCCATAATGGAACCCCAAGTAGGCTCATAGTAGAAGCCCAAATAGGCCCATAGTGGAAGCCCAAGTACGCCCATAATGGAAACCCAAAAACCCATAGTGGAAGCCCAAAACGGTCCATTAGGGAAGCCAAAATTGGCCCATAGTGGAAAACAATATAGGGTTTAGGGTTGCCCAAATAGACCCATAGTGGAAGTAAAAATCGGCCAATATTGGAAGCCCAAACCGTCGGCCCATAGTGGAAGCCCAAACCGTCAGTGCATATTGGAGGCCCAAATAGGCCAATAGAAGAAGCCGAAATAGGTAAAAGGGCCCATAGTGGAAAACCCAAACCGTCGACCCATAGTGGAAGCCCAAAAGGCCCATATTGGAAGCCCAAACAGTCGACCCATGGTGGAAGCCCAAATCGTCGACCCATAATGGAAGCCCAAACCGTCAGCCCATATTGGAAGCCCAAATTGTCGGCCCATAGTGGAAGCCCAAACCGTCAGCCCATATTGGAAGCCCAAACCATCGGCCCATAGTGGAAGCCCAAACCGTCAGCCCATATCGGAATCCCAAACCGACGGCCCATATTGAAAGCCCAAACCGTCAGCCCATAGTGGAAGCCCAAGTAGGCCCATGGTAGAAGCCCAAATAGGCCCATAGTGGAAGTTCAGGTCGGCCCATAGTGGAAGCCCAAATCGGCCAATAGTCGAAGTCCAAAAGGTCCCATAGTGGAAGGCCGAACCGTCGGCCCATAGTGGAAGCCTAATCCGTCAGCCCACATTAGAAGCAAAATCCGTCAGCCCAGTGGAAGCCCAAACCGTTAGCCAATATTGGCAGCCCAAATCGTAAGCCCATAGTGGAAGCCTAAACGGTCAACCCATATTGAAAGCCCAAATCGTCGGCCCATAGTGGAAGCCCAAACCGTCAGCCCATATTGGAAGCCGAAACCGACGGCCCATAGTGAAAGCCCAAACCGTCAGCCCATAGTGGAAGCCCAAGTAGGCCCAAACTATAAGCCCAAATAGGCCCATAGTGGAAGCCCAAGTAGGCCCAAGGTAGAAGCTCAAATAGGCCCATAATGGAAGTTCATGTCAGCCCATAATGGAAGCCCTAATCGGCCCATAGTGGAAGCTCAAAAGGCCCATAGTGGAAGCCCAAACCGTCGGCCCATAGTGGAAGCCCAAACCGTTAGCCAACATTGGAAGCCCAAGCCGTCGGCCCATATTGGAAGCCCAAACCGTTAGCCCATATTGGAAGCCCAAAGCCTCGGCTCATAGTGAAAGCCCAAACCGTCAGCCCATATTGGAAGCCCAAACCGTCGGCTCATAGTGAAATCCCAAACCGTCAGCCCATAGTGTAAGCCCAAAACGTCAGCCCATAGTGGAAGCCCAAGTAGGCCCAAGCTAGAAGCCCAAATAGGCCCATAGTGGAAGTTCAGATCGGCCATAGTGGAAGCCCAAGTAGGCCCATGGTAGAAGCCCAAATAGGCCCATAATGGAAGTTCATGTCGGCCCATAATGGAAGCCCAAATCGGCCCATATGGGAAGCCCATAAGGCCCATATTGGAAGCCCAAAACGTCGGCCCATAGTGGAAGCCCAAACCGTTAGCCAACATTGGAAGCCCAAGCCGTCGGCCCATATTGGAAGCCCAAACCGTTAGCCCATATTGGGAGCCCAAAGCCTCGGCTCATAGAGAAAGCCCAAACCGTCAGCCCATATTGGAAGCCCAAAGCCTCGGCTCATAGAAAAAGCCCAAACCGTCAGACCATATTGGAAGCCCAAACCGTTAGCCAACATTGGAAGCCCAAGCCGTCGGCCCATATTGGAAGCCCAAACCGTTAGCCCATTTTGGAAGCCGAAAGCCTCGGCTCATAGTGAAAGCCCAAACCGTCAGCCCATATTTGAAGCCCAAACCGTCAGCCCATTTTGGAAGCCCAAACCGTCGGCTCATAGTGAAAGCCCAAACAGTCAGCCCATAGTGGAAGCCCAAGTAGGCCCATGGTAGAAGCCCAAATAGGCCCATAGTGGAAGTTCAGGTCGGCCCATAGTGGAAGCCCAATCCGTCAGCCCACATTAGAAGCAAAATCGGTCAGCTTAGTGGAAGCCCAAACCGTTAGCCAATATTGGCAGCCCAAATCGTCAGCCCATAGTGGAAGCCTAAACCGTCAACCCATATGAAAGCCCAAATCGTAGGCCCATAGTGGAAGCCCATATTGGAAGCCGAAACCGACGGCCCATAGTGAAAGCCCAAACCGTCAGCCCATAGTGGAAGCCCAAGTAGGCCCAAACTATAAGCCCAAATAGGCCCATAGTGGAAGCCCAAGTAGGCCCAAGGTAGAAGCTCAAATAGGCCCATAATGGAAGTTCATGTCAGCCCATAATGGAAGCCCTAATCGGCCCATAGTGGAAGCTCAAAAGGCCCATAGTGGAAGCCCAAACCGTCAGCCCGTAGTGGAAGCCCAAGCCGTCGGCCCATATTGGAAGCCCAAACCGTTAGCCCATATTGGAAGCCCAAAGCCACGGCTCATAGTGAAAGCCCAAACCGTCAGCCCATATTGGAAGCCCAAACCGTCGGCTCATAGTGAAAGCCCAAACTGTCAGCCCATAGTGTAAGCCCAAAACGTAAGCCCATAGTGGAAGCCCAAGTAGGCCCAAACAAGAAGCCTAAATAGGCCCATAGTGGAAGTTCAGATCGCCCATAGTGGAAGCCCAAGTAGGCCCATGGTAAAAGCCCAAACAGGCCCATAATGGAAGTTCATGTCGGCCCATATTGGAAGCCCAAATCGTTCCATATGGGAAGCACAAAGGGCCCATATTGGAAGCCCAAAACGTCGGCCCATAGTGGAAGCCCAAACCGTTAGCCCATATTGGAAGGCCAAACCCTCGGCTCATAGTGAAAGCCCAAACCGTCAGCCCATATTAGAAGCCCAAATTGTCGGCCCATAGTGGAAGCCCAAACCGGCCGCCCATATTGGAAGCCCAAACCATTGGCCCATAGTGGAAGCCCAAATCGTCAGCCCAGATCGGAATCCCAAACCGACGGCCCATATTGAAAGCCCAAACCGTCAGCCCATAGTGGAAGCCCAAGTAGGCCCATGGTAGAAGCCCAAATAGGCCCATAGTGGAAGTTCAGGTCTGCCCATAGTGGAAGCCCAATCCGTCAGCCCACATTAGAAGCAAAATCCGTCAGCCCAGTGGAAGCCCAAACCGTTAGCCAATATTGGCAGCCCAAATCGTCAGCCCATAGTGGAAGCCTAAACCGTCAACCCATATTGAAAGCCCAAATCGTCGGCCCATAGTGGAAGCCCAAACCGACAGCCCATATTGGAAGCCGAAACCGACGGCCCATAGTGAAAGCCCAAACCGTCAGCCCATAGTGGAAGCCCAAGTAGGCCCAAGGTAGAAGCCCAAATAGGCCCATAATGGAAGTTCATGTCGGCCCATAATGGAAGCCCAAATCGGCCCATATGGGAAGCCCAAAACGCTCATATTGGAAGTCCAAAACGTCGGCCCATAGTGGAAGCCGTACCGTCAGCCCATATTGGAAGCCCAAATCGTCGGCCCATAGTAGAAGCCCAAACCGTCAGCCCATATCGGAATCCCAAACCGACGGCCCATATTGAAAGCCCAAACCGTCAGCCCATAGTGGAAGCCCAAGTAGGCCCATGGTAGAAGCCCAAATAGGCCCATAGTGGAAGTTCAGATCGGCCATAGTGGAAGCCCAAGTAGGCCCATGGTAGAAGCCCAAATAGGCCCATAATGGAAGTTCATGTCGGCCCATAATGGAAGCCCAAATCGGCCCATATGGGAAGCCCATAAGGCCCATATTGGAAGCCCAAAACGTCGGCCCATAGTGGAAGCCCAAACCGTTAGCCAACATTGGAAGCCCAAGCCGTCAGCCCATATTGGAAGCCCAAACCGTTAGCCCATATTGGAAGCCCAAACTCTCGGCTCATAGTGAAAGCCCAAACCGTCAGACCATATTTGAAGCCCAAACCGTCAGACCATATTGGAAGCCCAAACCGTCAGCCCATATTGGAAGCCCAAACCGTCGGCTCATAGTGAAAGCCCAAACCGTCAGCCCATAGTGTAAGCCCAAACGTCAGCCCATAGTGGAAGCCCAAATAGGCCCAAGCTAGAAGCCCAAATAGGCCCATAGTGGAAGTTCAGATCGGCCATAGTGGAAGCCCAAGTAGGCCCATGGTAGAAGCCCAAATAGGCCCATAATGGAAGTTCATGTCGGCCCATAATGGAAGCCCAAATCGGCCCATATGGGAAGCCCAAAACGCTCATATTGGAAGTCCAAAACGTCGGCCCATAGTGGAAGCCGTACCGTCAGCCCATATTGGAAGCCCAAATCGTCGGCCCATAGTAGAAGCCCAAACCGTCAGCCCATATTGGAATCCCAAACCGACGGCCCATATTGAAAGCCCAAACCGTCAGCCCATAGTGGAAGCCCAAGGAGGCCCATAGTGGAAGTTCAGATCGGCCCATAGTGGAAGCCCAAGAATGCCCATAGTGGAAGGCCCAACCGTCAGCCCATAGTTGAAGCCCATGTAGGCCCATGGTAGAAGCCCAAATAGGCCCATAGTGGAAGTTCATAATGGAAGCCCAAACTATCGGCCCATAATGGAAGCCCAAACCGTCCGCCCATATTGGAAGCCCAAACCGTCGGACCATAGTGGAAGCCCAAACCGTCGGCCCATATTGGAAGCCCGAACCGTCTGCCCATATTGGAAGCCCAAACCGTCTGCCCATATTGGAAGCTCAAACCGTTGGCCCATAGTGGAAGCCCAAACCGTCGATCCACTTTAAATTTTTTATTGGTTCCATGTCGGAAAAAGTATTACTAAAATTTAATAAAATTATATATATATATTGATAAATGAAATAAAAATAACTGGTGAAATGTGTTCATAGTAAATGAACTCAATTGTTACCTGTGATTTAAATTATTACAAATTAAATTTTATTGAATTTTAATGACAAAATGTGTTATTTATCCTTTTTTTTCTTTTTTCTTTTTTTGAAATAGCATGCTCCAAATNATTGTGTTATTTATCCTTTTTTTTTCTTTTTTCTTTTTTTGAAATAGCATGCTCCAAATATAATATTTTGGAGTAAAATATCTTAAAATTAAAATCCTTTTCAAACAATTTTATTTGGAAAATGAATAGTGATTATTAATTTTTTCGGATGGAGACGGTTCGGAAAATGAATAATGAGTCTTAACTTTTAATGAGAATATTTGAACATTTGAACGTCTTAATTAATTGAATTATTTTAATAATACTCTTCAACATTTAAAAAAAAAAAAAAAATTCTTATATGGGAATAGTTGATATTTTATTTTAAATATATCAAAAATATTTTTAAATTTTTTAAAATTTTCATTAATATCTTTATTTTTTTTTTAAAAAAAAATACTATTACTTTTAATAAAATTATTAGTAACTTAAGAATTTCTTTTAAAAATTTAAGAATAATATTACTTTTTTGAAATTTCATTGGCACTTTTTAAACTTAATATACATTAACTTGATACTTGAGAGTAATATTTTTTAAGTTTTTGAAACAAAAAAAATTGATTTAAATTACTTTTATTATATTTAAAATTATAATATAACATATCTTTAATCATTCAAATAAATTAATTAAAAAATGATTCAAGTTGAAAATCAAATAGTAACATGTTTTTAATCATAACAATAATAGTAAAAAAGAAAGAATTTGTCACAAATAAGTAATAATTATTATTTTGTTAGTTCATTAAATAAAAGTATAAAAAGACAAAATTACAAAATTACAATTAAACAAAATTTTAAAAATCTCTTGTCTCTTATTAGACTTATTTATAGACTACAAAACTATTTTTAAATTTAAAAAGAAAATAAAAGATTCCTCTTTTTAAAAATAATAATAATAATAAATAAAAAATTTGACTTTATTTCAAATTTCTCGCCATTATTGTTCAGATTAATTTAAATTTAAAAAAAAAAAATTTTTTGAGTAAATTTAATGAACATTACAGATAGAAACAGATTCAGTTGAATTCTTCTGTCAGTATGCAAATTTAATGAACATTACAAATGGTAAGGGATTGAAGACGACAACGGAATGAAAATGATTCTGATTTGGGGAAGTAATTTGAAGAGAAACAATAATTCCACGCAGAATTTGAGTAAATATGGAGGAATCAAATCTTCAAGAATTTGATGAATTCTCAACAATTTTCTCTTCCGAAACCTTCTCAGGAGAAGATCAGACGATGAAACCAGGAAGCAGACTATGAAATCTAAATTCAAAAACTATATGATCTAACGTTTAATGGAATCGTAATTCGCGCAAAAAGAATGATTAATCGAGAAGGTACCAGAGCCATGGCGATCTTCACAGAAGCTCTCTCCTCGCTGTATATCCATAGCGAGACCGGCGAATATTGTCTTGGCGCTTCTTGTACACCAATCCTCCGAATCCAATCAAAGCAACTGCCGCGATCACTCCTATTGCGATTCCGAATTTCTTCGCTCCACTCATTCCGTTCTTCGATTCTTCATCCGATTCGTCGTTTTTGCTCACATTGTTCCGGCTAATGTCGCTAGCTTCGGATGGCGGTGGAGACGGAGAAGAGGAAGGAGGAGGCGGTGGAGTTGGAGACGAACCAGGAGCAAGATCTGATAGTGGAGGTGATGGAGGAGAACTCACCGGTGCATTCCGAGGCGATGGAGCCGGAGGACTGGAGATTCTCGAAGGAGAACGCGGCGGAGGGGAATCCGCGCCAGTCTGCGGTGGCGGAGCGGGAGATTCCGCGGGAAAATCCACAGAAACAGAGAACTGCGCCAAAAGCAGAACCGAAAGAACCGCGCAACAAATTGATGTGACCTTGGCCATATTTTCTCGAATCTTCTACAAAATCCAGAAGAAGGCGAACGAAGAACACGATCCGAGCAGTTGAAAGGAAATGGAAAAGAAAACGAGAATTTAGAAGAGAGTGGATTGGTTTGGAAGCAGATCTGTTCTCGAAATCTGGTATCGGGATGAGCAAAAAGCGAGGGGCCTAGATTCACGAGCACGGAAAATAGAGGGACGGCCGAGATTGAGCCACGTAGGTGGAGTGAAGGAGAAAGCGGCGGAGGCGACGGCTGACCGGCGAGTGTTACGGAGGAGACACCGGGAGAGGCGGCGTTGGGATTTTGAAATTTTCAGGGAAAAAATAAAAGTGATTGTTTAAAGTTAAGAGGAAGATGCTTAGGGAGTTGCCTTCGAGTTCACAAAGTCAACACAAATTACTTTTTTTCCTTTTTTTTTATTAATTAAATATATAATATTTATTTTTATTTTTATTTTTAATATTATATGGGTGATTGGATCGGAACTAACTATAGTCAGGTCATCTTCCTATAATATTAGACGGATATTCAAAATAAATGTCTATTACCTGCTTAAATTAATAAAAATAGTTCTAAAAATTTGTATTTTGCCTAAAAAAAAAATATCCTTATCCATTCATAAATTTTAATAATACTTTTAAACTTTTAAAAAAGTTTCAACAAAAATCGTCTATCTACACTTCATATATCGTCTTAAAGCTTTATTTTTATTTTTTTTTAAGTTTCAAGGTATTAATGTATCGTCTATTTATCCCTCATAAATCGTCCTCAAGCTTTAAATTATATTTTTTTTTTAAGTTTAAAGGTATTAATATTGCTTTGAAAAGTTAAGTATAAAGGTATTATTGTTGCTTTGAAAAGTTTATGAGTATTTTTTAAATGTGGTACTACTATCCTTTATATATATTAATGGTAAGAGTAATTTTGAAGTTTTTTTTTTAAATTTTAAAAAGTCTAATGGTTTCTATTTAAAATTAGAATTTAAAAAAAAAAATTGAAATCTTACTATACTTTTTTGAACTTTTAAAAGTTTAAAAATATTTTTAAGACCGGTCAAAGTTCACAAGTATTAATGTTGCGTGTAAAAGTTACTTTTAACTTTGTGTCAAATAAAATTTTAAGCCATTGATTTCACATCTAATAAACACCAATCTAATAAAAAAAAATTAAATTTAATCAAATGTAAATTTACAAGTGAAAGCTATTAAATACAAAATTAAAAGTTTGAGATAGACACAAATTGAAAATATATAAATTTATTAGACATTTTCCAATATTCAATTTAAAAAAATAAATAAATACTTTCCAATATTCAAATTTTCTTTTAAAAAAAATAAGAGTACTACATTACTTATTGAGTGTCAATTCTAAACTGACCGACCTCTTACAATGGTTGAAATACAATGGTTGAATTATGTTTCAATTATACAATTATACTCTTGTTTTCTCGAGAATCCATTTTATTTTTGTTTTATTTTTGTTTAAAACATATTAGATACAATTTCGAACCATTCTATCATTTGCCCACTATTTTATTTATTTATGGAAGTTAAATTTCAACCTATTTGGCCCACTATTTTATTTATTTATGGAAGTTAAATTTCAACCTATTTTGGGCATTGAGTTGTTTTTCACGAATTTTCTTTTTTTATTTAAAAGAATATGATTAGAGAATGAAAAATGATTATATTTGGTCCAAATAGAATGTTGGGGAAAGACCACTAATTGTGGTTGGAGAGATCATTTTGGATACTATAAACTCTTCAATGACAACCAAAATGTTCCTTTTTTATAGTTTTTTTCTTACTAAATTAATAAAAAGTATCTAAAAAGAATATCCCTTTTAAGTTTAAATAATAATACCAAACTACCTTTGAATTTTCAAGAAATACCCAAGAAATTTTAAAGTAACATTTCACCTTTAATCTTTATTATAAAAAAAATATTTTAAAAAATTTTATGAACGAAAACATCTATTTACATCTTATAAATTATTTCTAATTTTTTTTTTCTCTAAAAATCAAAGGGCATTAACGTTACTTTTGAAAGTTTTAGTACAAAATCGAACTAAAACGTAGGGATACTGAAACTAAATTGGAAAAACTAAAAAAAAAATAGAATAAAATAGGCATCTATGTTATTAGTTTCTTTCAAGACTTCTCTAGTAAGGGGGAAAAATCCGGTGTTTTGTTTCGATTTTTGGTTTGTAGTATTGTCGTCTACAAATCTGGGAGGCAACAAAAAGGGGAATAAAAGATGATGCATAACTTACAAAACTACAATACCTCTTCACAATTCATCCTTTACGTCAGTGGTGCTGCTCTTTGCGCTTTCTTTCGCATCATCACCGGATTTGCCTTCACCATCCCCAGCCTTTGGACTTGAAGTGACTGGCTTCTGTAACTTGAATGGGATTGATGCATTTTTCTTTAGGAATTTGTAGAACGCCACAACCGTTCGATCGGTATCGACAGTGATCTAGAAATCAGAAACGGATCCAATTACTTCTCGGGAGCAAGCGGGGCAATATACAACAATGAATAAAGAGAGAATATGAATCAAAGTTTATGATTGATGTTTACTTACAGGATCAAAGCTCTTATTTCCCGCAGGGAAAAACAGAATTGTTGGGAATCCATCGGACTGTTGAAACAACAAAGAGCAAACAATTTTCTAATAAGTTTCAGTTCAATCCTTGGAAAATACGCATGGATGAAATGTTTGTAGCAGACAATAACGAATCATTGGTTTAACTGGATAACTAAATAAAATAGATAGACCCTTCTCTTAGTCTTAGGTCGACGGATCTTCTCCCTTGAAAGATCCCCTGTATAGATAATAGACATTCCAGTTCAAAGCAAACTACGGGGCGGTCCATCCTATTCAGATATTCATGACCAAGAAACACTGGATTCTCTTTCGGGTAGGCCCTGAAAGGAGAAGGAAGACTAGAATGCCAATAGGCGTCTATTATTGAATTCACCCACTCCGACAGTACCCCATTTTTGAAACATCCAGTGTCAAAGTCACCGAATGGGTAAGTTGTCAATCCCTAAAGCAGACTATGTAACGTACTCTATCTCATATGTTCCATCATGGTCCCATATAAAGAGAGAGAAAAAAAAATTATAGCAACAACAACAAAAAATGTACCCCAGTGGGTGGATAACCGTTTGATCTTTCAAATTTTGAAAATTATGAACTTGTTTTTAAAATCGAAGCCAAGTTTTTATGTAGTTTTTTAAAAACTTGTTTTTCTTTTAAGAATTTGATTGTGAACTAAAAAAAAAAAAAAAACGGTTATAAAGAAATTGTGAGAAAACAGACACAATTTTCAAAAATCAAATGGTAATCAAACGAGGCCGGCCTAAAACCAAAACACCCATCATCAACCATCATCAAGTTATAGGGATTTTCCTTCCAATGTGTAAGAGCAACAATGAAAAATGCAAAAAGGTGACAACAAAATCACGATACCTTTGCCCGGGGATGCTCATTTGTTGTGCCGTCCATCTTAGCAATGACGAGTGAATCGATGCCACGTAGATGTTTAGCAAGCTTGTTGTAAGTTGGTTCCAGTGCTTGGCAATGCCCACACCAAGGAGCATAAATCTGGAAAGGAAACCTAAATTAGTATATAAAGAACTAACATGAGAGGGCGAACACATAAATGCTTGTTGAATTACTCGATACCTCGAGGAGAACGTCCTTGGATTCATCTAAAACAATTTCATCGAAGTTATTTCCAACCACTATTTTCACGTCGCCATCATTCTACACAAACAAGGAAAAAACACATTCGAGAGATCAAATAAGAAAAGTAAAGTTGTACTGACAGGAAAAGTGAGTGAGTTTAACTTACAGTCTCAGGAATGGGATCTGACTTATAAAAGGGTTTTAGCTTGTCTTCCAAGAAATTTTCTCCAAAAGCCTATCCATTGAATCGGATGGGGAAATAGAAATTAGATGAAAAGTCAAAGCAAAACAAGATAATCTTTACGGGGATAGGAAGGAAGATGAATTGCTGGACCTTAATATTTTCCAAGGTAACATCCTTATCAAGCACAAATTTCTTGCTGTCCTCATTTCCAGTGTATCCAAGAACCTATATGAAAGCAAAATTTTCAATTTCATCACGACATTTAAATATACGAACAACCAAGTTCGACCGAACTTCCTCATCAAGCAGAAATTTCGCACCATCCCGATTTCAAGTGAAGTACAATATGTTTTAAAATTTGAGTTGCATTCATTTATGAAAGAGTTTACTACCATGTTTTCAATTTCAAAGCCAATTTGTAAAATTATTTTTTCATTGTAGTATTTTCATTTCATTTCTTTAACATATTAACTTTAAATACAACCCATTAAATGGAAATTGATGTTCATAGGTAAACAATTTCAACTTTGGAAACACATGAAAAAAGTATAGATTACATGAACTCGTGTTTCCATAACCTATATCATTTTTCATATAATCCAAATGCATATTACACTAATTTAGACTTGCCAATCTCAAGCTTTAATAAAGTTAAGCAAACATCTGTAAAGTGTATCTAGAAATGAAACCTGTGGACCATTGCCGCTAATGCCGAAATACTCTGATACTGGCTTTCCAACATCTTCGTTATCAATCTCCACATAAACGAAAATGAGCTGCATCAAACATACAAAATTTAAAATGAAAATACAGAAGGCAACCCTTGGATTGCAAAATGCTGCAACTGCAAATCAGAAGTCCAGCATAAAAATGCATCTCACAACTCCTCGTTAATAGCTACATGAAACAAACAAGACAATTTTCTGAATTTACGACGCAAGGGCAACATATATTCCTATTCACAGAGACCGAGCCTTCAATTTTGAACTTTGCTTCCCGATTATGGACAATAAAATTATAGTTCAAATACCCTACTCTGTTCATAGCCAATAGTTACAGTCCTATTAAATAAAATGTAGTAAGAAACATGATGAGCTAATGAGCAAAATCTATATTGTTGGGCTAGCAGTCTGGAAAAGCTCAAGTTAATTGTTAAAGGTCTACTTATCAACAACTGTACCTTTCCTTTAAAAGACTTCGCTGATTCTTCAAATATGGGGAGGAGTTTCTCTGAATCATTTGAAATTGCAAATAGAATCAACTGCGAGAAAAACACAAATGTGTCAAGAATAAAGGAATTCTTGAGCTGAACTTCACAAAGTTGTTCAAGGTGATAGCCATTTCAAGGAGCATATTTTATACTACAATACCTGTTTCTTAATTGAACTTTCAAAAATCAAAGGTGCGCTTTCTCTAGTAAACGTTGTAACTAAAGGAAGCTTATTGGCAAATACAAATTCAGCAATTGAAGACTTCGAAAACTCCCCATCTGTACGAGAAACGAAACTCAGTAAATTTCAATCCAGCCAAAATATCTCATTTTAAGGAATCTCTTCAAGTGATTACTAAAAAACAAAGTAATAATCTAACCAAAGCGGCTCAGTTTTTCAGCCTCCTTCTTAAGCAGGACCAAGGCAGGGCGTTTCGCTGAAGCTTCAATGTGGAAAAGCTTTGCCACTTCAGGAATCACCGTTTGGTAAAAGTTGACATCATCTTCCAGTCTTGAAGCAGCAGCAAGCTCATCGCTCTCAGAGCCCTGTCAAATAGCAACACGAGATCATGAAGAAAATAGTAAGTATCCGTATAGATTTGTCCATTGAGCAACTGACACTACAGTATCCGTATAGATTTGTACAGTTCATGAAGTCGATCGAAGAAATGGCATCACATTTCAAATCAAAAGTCATAAATGCAAGCATATAAAGGGAACAGCACATAAAACAAACAGAACCGAGTAAACTCACCACCAAGGAGTTCAGGTAACCAACAGCAAGCTTAGTTTCAGAAGTCAGAATCCGTTCAGCATCTTCCACCGAAGTTATGTTGTAAATACCAGGTCCGGTCTTCTTCTTGATCCAGGTTACTATAGCATCCCTGTAAAAAGACGTGGCAATAAGCGTATAAATACGTATGTAAACCATGAACAGTGAACACGCACAGATCAGAGATGTAATATAACGTTGACTTATCAACGCATTGTAGTAAACATTTCAACTATCTAGATCTCGAAGTAAAAAACACAAATCTGAAGTCGAGAATTCGCTCCATTTCGGAAGCATCAATCAGAGCCAAATAAAACTTATAATTCAGTACACTTACTTGGTCCTCTGTCCAGGATAAGGCTTGTGGACTCCATCAGAGAAGAAATAAACAGTAGGAAATCCTTGAACATCATACTGCTGCGCCAATTCGTTCTCCTCCGTCGCATCAACCTTCGCCAAAACCACGTTCTCGCCCTTCAATTCAGTGGCCGCAGCCGCGTATTCTGGCGCCAACGCCTGGCAATGACCACACCATGGAGCATAAAACTCCACCATAACAAACCGATTCTTCTTGACAAAATCACTGAAGTTACCCTCCTTCAAGACAACAACGTCCTTGTCATCCACCACCGGCGCCTTGTGTTCATCTCCATCACCTTCCGAGTCTTCGAAGTCGGAGAAGTCCCCAAAATCCTCATCCTCAGCTCCTCCTTCGAAATTATCAAAATCAGGGAGATTATGACCGGAGGCACCGTTGGCCTCGTTCGGCTCCTCTAGGAAGCTGAGATCTTCATCGTCGTCGTCGGTAGCCTTGGCAGGTGGATCTTTGGCAGGGGAATCATCTTTACAGAGAACGGAATTGGAGAAGAGAAGCAGAGCAGCCACAGCAAGAAGAAGAAGAGTTCGAGTAGCCATTGTGAGAAGAATTTCGGATCCGAAAAACAGATCTGGGGAGTTTGGAAGGGTTTATAAGTGGCGACTGATGACCAAAGGTCAATGGGCCAAAACGACGCCGTTAGTCAGATTAGAAAAAATAATTGTCGAGCTGGAAATGAGAAAGCTTTTGATTGGTCGATTATCGTCACAGATCACTAATAACTAATAAGAATGACATTATTTCTTTTTATAACGGAAAACCAATTTTAATGTTATATTTATATAAATAACAATAAATTTATATAAAATGTCAAATATACCCCTTAATTTTTAATTTTATATTTATTTAATGCGTAAACTTTAAAAATTACCTAACAATTTTCTTTTTTTTATTTTTTAAATTCTACCTTTTAAATTTTTTAATTCGAATTAGTAAATATTTTGTTAAATTAAAACTTTATTTTTATTATCCCATAAAGATTTTTAATTATAAACTAGTTACAAATTCAAAATTGATTTTTGCCTACAAAAAAAAAAAAAAAAACCTTCTAAAATTCAATGTTTTATTAAACGTATCTTAGGGGAAGCGAGCGAGAAGGATTTGGGTCTCTAATTTTATAAAAACTTCGTCCGAATAGTATAGAATGTTTGGATTTAGTAATTTTGTGCTCGAGTGTTGCTTTTTAAACACTATGGAGTTCAAACCTGTAGAATGGCCCCATTCGCCAAATGCACACCAAATAAGCGTTTTCAGCTTTAAAACAATGATTATAAGTAATGATAACATTATAATATTTTGTTGCTTGAGATACGATAGCATGCAACAACTAACCGTAAGAAATCGAAGAAGAATAAGATATGTCGAAAGTGTGCAACGATGATAGCTGTAAATTCCTAGTCTTTACTTAACTCGACGTAAGGAATGCTTCAAAATTCTCTACTGGTTGTAAATTCCTAATATTTACTTAACTTGAGGTAAGCAATGCCTCGAGATTCTTGATTGGTTGTAAATTCCTAGTCTTTACTTAACTCGACGCAAGTAATGCCTCGAGATTTTTGGTTGGTTGTAAATTCACAATCTTTACGCAGCTCAACATAAGCAATGTCTCGAGATTTCTAGTCCTTTTAAAACGTCATTACTTGCTTAATCTCCAATTTTATTGTCATTATATGGAGAAAATTTCAAATTATAAATTCGAAACAACTCCAAAAATTGAGAATCTTAGAATATAAGTTAAATTATAATAAATAATAAAAAATATTAAAGATTTTAAGTTGGTTTAAAAAATATTAGTGACATTTTACAAATTTTAATAGTATATTTTAAAGTTAAATTAATAAAATATATACATATATCTGAAACTTTGTCTAATAAATACTTATGAATATTTAAGAGTTTCAATCCATTTAAATTCATTTAAAAAAAAAATTAATAATATTTTATACTTAGTATTAGTATTTAGTTAATTTAAAAAGTTTCAATACAAAAATATAGTTAGTACTATATTTAAAAAATACCCATAAAAAAACTAAAGGTAACATTGACATCCTTTACCTATTTATTTTTTAATAAAATTTCTTACTATCTAAATATATGGATAAAAACATTCGGTTGATACCTTGTAAATTACCTCCCAACATTTTAATTTTAATGTTATTTTTGAAAGTTCATGAGTATTTTTTAATGTTACCATTGTAAACGTGTTTTTTTAATTCTTAAAAAAAATCAAAAGTATTTTTCAAGCTTTTTTTAAGTTTTTTAAAAAATTTAAGGGTGTTAATGAAACTTTTGAAAAATTAAGAGTATTTTTTAAACGCTCTTCAAAGTTAAAAAACTGTGTTTTGGAGTATTTTTGAAACATGGTATTAATTTTTTTTATTTTTATCAAGAACTGATTTTTTTTTTTTAAGTTTAATAGTATTATAGAAACTTTTGAAAGTTTAGGCGTATTTTTTTTTTTTTACACAATTCCAAAGTCAATTTTTTTCAATTAATTTAGCATTTTATTAACGAAAAAAGTGTATAATTTTATTATTAATATATAGTCACAAACTTTCAAAAGTTGCATTAGTACCATTCATTTAAAAAAAAATTAAAAATATTATTACAGTTATTTTTTCTAAGAGAAAAAAAAAAAGTTAAAAATAGACGAAAACTTCATTACCAACCTATGGAATATGCAAAATAATTTTATATAAATGTTGATAGTAAATGATTGAAAAATGTATAAGATAAAACGAGACATGTCGACTATTTCTTAGGATCACAAGTGCTCCCTCACGTTACGACTTCCGTGCACCCTTACCCTTACCTGAAAACATTTGGAGAAATGTTGAAGATTGAAAAGCTCTCTTGTTGGGTTAGTATTGCATACACATGGATAAATCAAGAGACCTAAATAGTTTAAATAGGGGCCAACTAACCTATGACCCATTCGAGATAAGATAACCCGATCGTGCCATTATCTAGACCTGCAAGCTTCGATCTACCAAAAATATGATCAACGAACTTGTACGCCTCAAAAATATTATATAATATTTTATCATCACAATTTAAAAAAAAAATAAAATTTAATATTATAAAATATATATATATATATATATATATCAGTTTCAACATGGTTTTATTATTATCATAGACTCGAACTAAATAACTAATAATATTTATAAAAAAAGTCCCGAAAATTTTATTTAACAAATATCTTCTCATTCGAGAATAAGAGTATATCCTCCATTCCATATTCAGTTTCACTTATTACAATCGCACTTTTTAATGGTAGCAGACTTGCGATTGTGTAGCACCCACTTCCTACCAACAAGTGAGCTAAGTCAATTCATTATTGCGTCGCCTACAGCCAAGCGACGTATGCTTGAGCTTCTTGTCCCAGTTTAAAAAGAAAGTTTTAGAAAATAGGGTCAAAGGAATTTTGAAAGCAAGATTTGAAAGATTGAAATTTGTGTTATATGCAAGCAAAAATGCAACAACAACTGCTTACAACATATAACTATTGGGAGGGGTATTCACTGTTTATATATATATTTATTATTTATTATATTTTTTTTTGTTTATGAAATATATTAAATTTGTTAGAATGTTTTACTTGTATTTAATATATTTAATAGAAATTATATTGAAGGAATAAAATTTATTTATTAAAAAATTATTTGAAATATATATATTAAAAATATATATATAGAAAAAGGAAATTTAAAATCGAATTAAAATCGAATTAACAGTATCACAAGCCGTGGACGGTTAAAAATCTCTCCTTTTTTGTTCTATTAGAAATTGCAAACAGTAGGGTTTTGTTAGGGGTTTTCGATCTTCTTTACTCAAACTTTTTATTTGCCAAAATCGATTGTTCAACTTTTTGTTCTATTGGTTGGGTGGCAAATCTTTGAAATCGCCATATAAAATCGAATGAAAAGACCCTCCGTCCGCCGTTCGCCGTCGCCGTCGCCGTTCGCCTGAGTATTCTGCACATATTGTTGTGTTCTTTGTTGATCGGAGATGAATAAAGCACAAGTGGAGGGTCTGGTGTTCACCAAACAACCATACATTGAGGATGTCGGCCCTCGTAAAATGTAAGTTTCTTTTGGTCTAACTTCTTAAGAGCTGTATTAAGAACCTGTCTGTACTAGTCTGATTGTACATTTTTATTTGCTCTTACTGCAGTAAGAGTATGCAGTTCAGTACCTTCTCTGGATCTGAAATTAGCAAAATGGCTGAAGTCCAGGTGTATAAAGGTTTATATTATGATACCACTAGAAAACCGATCGACGGCGGCTTGCTGGATCCTCGAATGGTATAATTCTTATATTGTTAGGGGGATTAATGGTATAATTCTTATATTGATAGGGGTATTGGATTCTTATATTGATGCTGGGGCCATGATTGCAAATGTCTCTAATTCGTATTTTCATTATGTTTGCCTTTTCACTTGGGATTTTATCTCAGGGGCCTGCCAATAAGGGCTGTAAATGTGCAACGTGCCATGCCAATTTTGGTGATTGCCCGGGACATTACGGATACTTGAGTCTTGCTCTGCCTGTTTTCAATGTTGGTTATTTTACTACAATATTGGAAATACTAAAATGCATTTGCAAGGTACTGAGAAGATAAGCGTGTTGCTTTCCCTGAATTAGTGTGAATTCTCTTGGAACATTATTTCTCATGTCTGGAAGTTTCTTTACAGTCATGTTCTCGAATACTTTTGGAAGAAAAGCTTTATAATGATTTTTTGAGGAAGATGCGAAATCCAAAATTGGAACCCTTGCGGAAGAGTGAGCTTGCGAAAAAAATCATAAAGAAGTGTACTGCCTTGACAAGTAACAATAAAAGCATGAAGTGCTCCGGATGTGGATATTTAAATGGTTTGGATTTCACCTTTATTTTTGATGTACACTCAAGCTAAGCTCATTTATATGTTATTTATAACTTCCATTTATATGTTATTTATAATTTATTCAGCTCTGTTCCTAAGACTTCTCTCATCCTTGGGTGCTTGCTTTTATTTGTTTCCTAAATTATGTCTGAGACAAGGGAATTCATCCTCAACTATAATAGATTTACAAATGCACGTGCATGATTGGGATCCTGATTATAAAATAAATAGGCAATTCACTTCGTTTTCACGTGTTCTTGCGTGGTGCAGTGGCATTTTCTTGTTTGAATCTTAACTGGCCTTATACTTGATTGTTTAATTCCACATCTTAAAGGGCTTGCAAATATAGCTCCCCCTTAGAGGGTTAGTCTCTTGTATTACCTACTTGAATATAAAACCCTTTGGGTTAGATTTCTCGGTGAATTTATCTCCATTGACATTTAGGATACACCAATGCCGACTCTTGGGCCATTTCCCTCACGATTGGGATTGGGAATCTCCAATTTCCCTAACTTATTCTAGGAAGTGAACAAGGTAGGATATAAGTTGTTTGACGTCTGAGTAGTAAAAAGGATATGGGAAGTATTGGGAAGTGTGGGGATTATATACCTTTGAAACCCTACTTTATTTTGTACTTTTCAAGTTAGATAGTCTTAAATTTCTTTCTTTTGTGAGTTCTATCAATCTTGGTATCAAAGTTCTATCCTGGAGAGTTTCAAAAATGGAGAACATAATGGATGTAGTCATATTACATTTGCGAATGGTGGGTCGAGGAGTTATTGGGATTTTTATGATGAACTTCATTACTACTAGCCATAGTTGGAAGGGATGGGCTAATTTCTATCTAGAAAGGAGGAGGTGAGACTACACTACTTATTCATTAGATAATGGTGTCAAGGGTAAGCTTTTGTATGGAGCTTAGACTATTAGATAGTCTTGGGACGTGTAGGACATTTTTTAGTGTAAGGGTTTCTCTCTCCCCATTGTGGGAGGTTTGATCTTTGAGTATTAGCCCTTCTTATTAACTCAATGAAAATTTTGGTGTGTTGTTAAGAACAAACTCATTTTCCTTTTATTTGATATGTTTTGTTTTTAGAAAATACTTACTGATTCAACCAATAAGCACTGTCATAGTTTAGGAAATGTACAAAATGTTCTCGGATGGTAATGGGTACGATTGAAGTCTTAAGAAGTGGGAGTTGTGTAAACCTCTTGAAATTCTGCTGTATTTTGTACTTCCTTTCTTGTAGGTAATATGCGATCCGACATTTCTTCTGCAACTTCTATTAGAAACTCATTTGTTTACTAGATTAGAATTGGGTAAAAAAAGTTTATGAGCTCTTAATCTCAGTTCTACGTATATATATGGAAGCTCTTTGGCAATGTCAGCATGCGTTGGATGTTAACGTGTCCTAGAAAATTTCAAATTATTCTAGGTCTTTGGTTATATTTTGATGAATGAAGGCTTCGTAGTTACGTGTTTCCATCATCATTATGCACTGGTGGAGACACATATTAGAGCATGTGTTATTGAGATGTAGGGGGGTGGTTTTAACATCATTATGAGCGCTGGTGTTGGCATGAGTAGTGTTTTTGATAAGTGATTTTTTTTTTTTTTTTTTTTTTTTTTTTTTTTTTTTTTTTTTTTTTTTTTTTTTTNTTGAAAGGTGTTGATATTAATAGTTATTGAACATATATTTATATGATTTTGTTGTAGGCTCGGTGAAGAAGGCTGTATCTATGTTGGGAATACTGCATTATCGTTCAAGATCCAAGGATGCTGGGGTAGTATCGGAGGATCTTAGGGCACCCTATAATGTGTCTAACGATATTCTGAACCCTTTTAGAGTTCTTTCTCTTTTCAAAAGGATGTCAGATAAGGTATATATTGATAATCCTCAGGATCTGGTTTATAGTTAGGCACTCACCCAAGACACTTGCTTGGGTTGTGGTGGCCGTTGCAATATATTTGTGTATTGTATAACACTTCTCTATGTGATAATATTATTTTTGTTTCTTTCCCTTTTTTATTCTCATGGCATCCCTCTTTGTTCAGGACTGTGAGTTACTTTTTCTCTCGGATAGACCCGAGAAATTCATCGTTACTAATGTTCCAGTGCCTCCTATAGCTATCCGTCCTTCTGTAATTATGGATGGTTCTCAAAGGTTCTTTTTCTTTTTATTCCCCGCCATTGAATTACAGTGAAAACTATTGTATTTTTTATTTATGTAAAGACATCGTTATCTTTTTCAAAAGGAAACAGTTCTTTTCATTAATGAAGAAAAGACATCATATTGCAACCACTTAATGATGCTATTTAATTTGATTTTTTTTCCTGTTGCAGCAATGAAAATGATATAACTGAGAGGTTAAAACGAATTATTCAACAGAATGCTAGTGTTAGCCAAGAATTATCAACATCAAATTCACAACTCAAATGCCTGGTACACTTTGGACTTTGATTTTCTCTTATATATATCTATGATATCTCATTATATTTGCATTTCTTTTGAGTAACAATCCTTGCTTTTAAAGTATTTAAGTTCATTGTAACTCATTAGCATAAGCTTTTGGATTGGTTGGTGGTTTAATGTGGTATTGGAGTAGGAGGTTTTGTATTCATAGTATTGGGATGCCATTTTCTCTCTATTAATATTGATAATGACTTGTTGGACATTCTTATTAAAAAGGGATAATGACTTGTTGGTCCTTGGGCAAATTCTCAAGCACAAGTGAGGGAGAGTTTTAAAGTATTTAAATTTAATCCATCAACTTAAGCTTTTGGGTTTGTAGGTGATTGCACATTGCATTGGTTCAAATGATCTTTTGTGAAGCTTCTTTAATCTGTACTTCATCAATTGGTGGAAAACCAAAACAAAGAAGGATGGGCATTTTTGGGGAAATTATTCAGGACTGTCAGAAAATTTGAAGGAAAAAAGAGAGCACGTGTTGAAAATGATTTGCATTTTTCTTTTTGAAGTCTTTTATTATGATAAGAATCCATTTAATTGATGGATTGTTTTTTGTATGTCCTCATATATCATTTCATTTTTCTAAATGAAATATCAGTTTCTTACTAAATAAAAAAGAGCATCCATTTAATTGATGGTATTAAATTACACAAGGGGGCGTGAAAATTCTATTCAAGGGAGTTACACAAAACTTTCTCCAATTGGATAAAAGAGAAGGAATGTATAGTAATGGAAAAGTGGAGAGCCTTTACACCTAGTAATAGCAACAACAAAAAAAAAAAAAAAAAAAAAAAAAAAAAAAAAAAAAAAAAAAAAAAAAAAAAAAAANAAGAAGAAAAAAAAAAAGTGTCAACAAACTGATTAAACGGAAGCTCGTCTTTAAAAGAATCTTCCTTTTCTTCCAAGTGAACCAGAAAAATTCCCTACAATGTGCATCCAAAGAAGCTTATTTTTAGGATGACTCAAAAGTGTTTGTTTGAGGAGTTACGTTGGGTCATTAGATTGCAAGAAGCATAGTTACAATCTAGAGGGGTTCTCTTTCTTCTTTTGTATATTCCTTAGAAAGTTTACAGCTGGTAACTTCTCAAATATAAATGAAAAATTCTTGTTTCTTGTAAACCAAAAAAGGATCAAATTTCAAGCAAACCATAATAACAAGAATGTATTTTCTCTTAAATCTATTTCTGGCATTTATTTTAAGTTGAGTAATATTGTAAATAACCATATGAAAAGTATAATTATGCTTCATCTCACGTGGTACTTTTTCTTGTCTAGGAATCTTGGGATATGCTTCAAAGTGAAGTTGCACAACTAATAAATAGTGATGTTCGTGGTATACCATTTACAATGCAAGTTAGCAAACCGTTGTCCGGTTTTGTTCAACGTCTCAAAGGAAAGCAAGGGCGATTTAGAGGGAATTTGTGTGGGAAGCGTGTTGAGTTTACAGGCAGAACTGTCATTTCACCTGATCCTAATCTAAAAATTACGGAGGTGAGGACATTGTAGTTATAGTCTTTTAATAATTATTAGCAATTGGAAGGCTCTCGTTTGTTAGTTTTGTAGGGAGGGGTAATCTCTACCCTTTGCCCGTAGGTTGTTTCTTTTGTCTTCTTTTTGGTGTATATATACCTTTTTCTTATAAAAGAAAATATATTTTGATTATTTAGTAATATTGTTTCAACTTATTTTTGTTCATTATGTCTAGGTTGCAGTTCCCATACTCATGGCTCGAATTTTAACTTATCCTGAACGTGTTACTAGTCACAATATAGAGAAGTTGAGACAATGTGTCAGCAATGGTCCAGATAAATATCCTGGTGCAAGGATGCTTAGGCATCTTGATGGTTCTATGAGGTTAAAAATTTTACTATCATAATTTTATTATGTGCAAAGTTTGATATTAACTTGTTGTCTCGGATGTTCCATGTCCTCTTATTTGCACTATAGGTCATTGGTGATTTCGGGTAGAAAGCGCCTTGCTGATGAATTGAAATATGGTGAAATAGTTGAACGTCATCTTGAAGATGGAGATGTTGTTCTTTTTAACAGACAACCTAGTTTACATCGAATGTCTATCATGTGTCATAGGGTAACAAAAATGTCGTTTAAGTTTTTGAATGAACACTCTTTTATACTTACTTTTTGTGGTATTAGATTTTACCGTGTCATTGGTGCAGGTGAGAGTTATGCCTTGGAGGACGTTGAGATTCAATGAATCTGTTTGCAATCCATATAATGCCGACTTTGATGGTGATGAGATGAATATGCATGTTCCACAAACAGAGGAGGCTCGCACAGAGGCAATTCTGTTGATGGGGGTAAATTCAAATGGAAATCACTATTTATTTTATTTACTTAATGGCGGCATTAATTGGATATGCAAGTCACCTTTATCATACCCTTTAGATTCACTTCCCAGCTGCTGTTGTGTTTATAATAGGAACAATAATGTGTGCTTGTTGCCGATGTTGTGATTCATTAAATTGCATGTCGATAAGTTTTTTAGTTGTGAGAACGATGACCGTAAGATATTCATTCGCTGGGCTTCTAATAATCATACATTTAATTTTGTAAAACTTGGTTGTTAAAATATTTGGCCCTAATGACCAATTGAGACTCTCCATCTAACTCTCTCACATCTCTTAATTGTGGTGCTTCTTATAAAAAAGAGCAGAAAAAGAAAATCACTGCTCAACATAAAACCTGGGATCTTTAGCTGTTAGATTAGGGTAAGTTTTGAACATCTTAATGTATTCTTTAAATACTTCTTACATGTGGTTTACGAGGCCTAACAGTTAAAACTATGAAATGGAACGGTTGAGATGTACATGAGTTTTTCTGTAAATCCCTCTTGTAGATGCTAGGAACTCATATATGCAGTTATTTTGGACAATCCTTTTGTATAATGCAGCGTCCTTAGTACATTCCCTATCATTTGTCTGGTATATATCTAGTTGCCGTGATTGATGTACCCATTCCAAAGTTCTGAAGTATTGCATGTATAGAAGCCAGTTCTCTGTCTAAAATCATGATGGACTCCTATCTCAAATAAGCTCAAAGTAATTTGTAGATCAGGGAAACGTTCTTTCCTCTTTTCTCTTTGATATTATAAGTGGTAACTTTCACCAAGTTCAGCTATGATCTACATGCTATTCTGCTTTACAAGCTTTTATTACATCCAGTTGCTTGGATCTAGTTGGTTTATTGCTCCAGTGATGTGATGATCTTTCCATCTACCGTGAATAAATTGTTATCCACTTGGATTTTTTGAGATTATTTTTGCGGTTAAGTTTGTGAGGTTTAGTGGATATGATCAATTCATCTCAAGTGTTTCTATTTGATTGAATGATTCCTTTTTGATATTCAAGTTGTTTACTCAGGCTCAGTATTTTACTCATATTTTAAAAATGATGTAGTTTCTGTGTCCAGGTGCAAAATAATCTGTGCACTCCCAAAAATGGGGAGATTTTAGTTGCTTCAACGCAAGATTTTTTGACATCATCTTTTCTCATAACAAGAAAAGACACATTTTATGACCGTGCAGCATTTTCTCTTATGTGTTCTTACATGGGAGATGGCATGGACTTGGTTGACTTGCCTACACCTGCTTTAATCAAAGTGAGTTGGTTATTTTCTTACCTTTTGAATAGCAGTGACTAGAGATGTGTTGTGTTCATGTTACTATATCAGTTTACTATTCATGTACTTTGGCGTGTGTTATCAATCTTTATTGTGGATATTTCAAGTAAAAGTCATTATTCTTGTATTCTAGTGCAAGAAAAGAAACCATCACTGTAAACACCATGAGCCTAGTGTTACAGTTAAGACATATACTCCTTCCCATAGGGTTGGACATTCAAACCTTTACTCCCACATATATTGCACTAGTTCTTAAGAAAAAAAAAAAAAACTCCTCGATATGCAACACACACACACATGCATGTATGTATATGCATTTTTTTCCCTCGATAAGAAACTTATATCACTTCATTCAGCTTTGGGAAAATCCTTTTTCTGCCCGTCTATCAATGAAATTTAGAAGTGAAACATTTGCTATTGTGTTTATAACAAATCATATGATTTGAACTAAATTTTAGCTATACAATGAAACAAAGTTCAAAGAATTAATACTATTCACTCGATAATTCAAGTAGGAAATAGACAAAAAGGAAAATAGAAAGTTTCTTCCCTAATGCATCCTTTTAATATGTGATATTACATGTATTTATTTGGTTTTAATGTTTCTTCAAATCTTCTCAAAAGGCATTAAATTATTAGAGTATGTGATTAGTTTCCTTGACTTATTGATATGTTGTATATTTGATGAGTTTGATCTTATTATCTTTCAGGTTTCAAGTTTAATTATTATGAGCTGAAAGCCAAGGATTAAAATAACCATCTTTATGTTGATTTATAAATCGGAGGGTTCGACATTGATATTAAAGATTAATTGGCATCTTTGATATCTTTTATAAATACCCATAAAATATATATATATAAAAAACATAATCTATTAATCTCAATATGGAGATATACTAATAATAGGATCTATAACTTAATAACTTATTTTTTAATTTAAATAATTTTTATTAAAGTTTTTGATTTGCAGAAATATCCTTCAATATTAATATTTTATTGATACATATGTAAAGTTGAAATTTTGATACCAATACTTTAATCCTGGTTGAAAACAAATATTTAACGGAAAAGAAAATTAAATATATGAAAATCATCAAATACACCTCAATTGGTTTTAGTTAGGTACTTGCTCTCAACCATTCTAATCTACCCCTTGCACTTGTTGAAATCTAAAAAGACTATGTCAGATTCTTATCCTAACATAGGATATGACTCATTGTTATAATACCAATGTTTGTGCCTCTTAAATGTTTGCACCTATTTTTTTTCTTGTGCTATTGAATTTATCTGATTTTCTGTTCATACAATCACAAAATATTGATTTGGTATCTTAGCGAGATTTTTTCACTTGAACATGGTGCTTTTTTCTTACTATGGTTGGTATCTGTTGCAGCCTATTGAGCTATGGACTGGCAAACAATTATTCAGTGTCCTGGTTCGCCCACATGCAAGTATGAAGGTCTATCTGAATCTTACAGTTAAGGAGAAAAGCTACAGTAAAGTTAAAGGAAATGAGAAAGAACGAGAAACTATGTGCCCTCATGATGGATTTGTCTACTTTCGTAATAGTGAGCTAATATCTGGCCAAGTTGGGAAGGCTACTTTAGGTAATTTTATCATGTAACTCTTAGTTTCGAAGAAGGCAGAAAAAAAGATGTCACTCTTCATGTTTACAAGTGTCTGTCGCTAATCCCAGGCAATGGCAACAAGGATGGACTTTATTCAATTCTTCTTCGAGATTACAAGCCACATGCTGCTGCTACTTGCATGAATCGTCTTGCTAAGCTGAGGTAATTGGTAACTCGTAACAGGTTCCATGCAGTTTATGATGCACTTCATTTTGTACATTATTGGCAAGAGTTCTTTTCCCCCCTCTTTTTATTATAGTTCCGATCAACTGATGGCCTTTGATGAGAAAATCAAACCTTTCCTCGAACGCATTCACAAAGAAAGTCCACACCAAAGAGAGCCAAACTAAAATGGGAAGGGGCTCCAATCAAGCAAAATAAGACTTATAGGACAATGACAAAAAATTTCTAAGGTTGGTGCCCAAAGGGATAGGTGGAACGGACCCCATCTCCTTCTTTAGTCTCAAGCCTCTAAAAATTTTATTGTTCCTCCAAACGCGAAGGCTTCACAAAATTTTGCACAAACCCAACGAGCTGTAGAAACACCTTTAGGCACAAAAGGGTGGGTGGAAAAGTAACCCTCAATCAGAGAGCTAAACCTTCTATGTTGGGTAGATGGAGACTGAAATCATGAAAGAAGCAGCTCCAAATTGAAAAGAACATAGTCATGGCTCCTAAATGGGGATTCCAAAGGGAAAATTGGTGTGAAGGGGTCTTTGCCCTATCAAAACACCATGCAGAAACATGCTATTATTCGCTTAGTCTTATTTTGCTAAATTGGAGGCTTATTTTTAGGTAGCCTCTACTTCTTGTGAGCTTTCTTTTTTGTTTGAACTTGGTATCTTTTCATTTTTCTCCATGAAGGCTTGGTTATTCATAAAAAAAGGGAGTATTTACAAGGTTATACCTACTTTGGATATGAAATTATTTTGCCTCTTTTCAAGTGCCTTACTATTTAACATAGACCAAGTACCGAATTGTGTATAATGCTCAACGCTACATCTACAAGATCAAGAAATCCATTTTGCTTAAGTTTGCTTAAATTTTTTGTTAACTAGTTTTTCGTAGGTATTAAATGCAGTCTCTGATTGTAGTTTAACTGCGCAGTGGTATTTGCCAATTGATTAGCAATTATTACTTATTTTAATGTAAAGGTGGATGGTTAAAACCGTAATGCAATATTGGATTATGGGAGCTTGAACACCTGACATTCTTCCCTGCTATAATTTTGTTGACATTACTGATACTATTTAAAATCATACAATTATTTGCATAAATGCAGTGCTCGGTGGATAGGTAACCATGGTTTCTCCATTGGAATTGATGATGTGCAACCGGGAGAACAATTGATTAAACAAAAACAAACAACTATCTTGGAGGGTTATCGTGACTGTGATAAGCAGATCAATTTATTCAATACAGGAAATTTACCTCCTGAAGCTGGTTGTGATGCTGCTCAAAGTTTGGAAGCTAAGATAACTCAAATTTTAAATGGTATTCGGGAAGCAACTGCAAATGTAAGATAATTGGTTGAATTCCATTCTTACATTACAAGTATCCTGTGATGCAACAATGAATTACAGTGTATAAAGAACATATACATGTAGTGACAGATATATGGACCTTTATGTACCATCTAAATAAGTTGGTGTTTGTTCTTGAGGGATGAATGTTGTCTTTATATAATTTGTTGACAGTATATATTGTTATTAGTTATTTCTTTTAAAGTTTGTTTTAAATCATGTCTGTTATGTAATCCACTATACCTGAGCTTGGAATTTTTATCTGCAGGTGTGCATGCAAAACCTACATTGGAGAAATAGTCCGTTGATTATGTCACAATGTGGTTCAAAAGGATCTCCTATTAATATTAGTCAGATGATTGCTTGTGTTGGTCAGCAGTCAGTTGGGGGTCGCCGTGCACCTGATGGATTCATGGATCGGAGCCTTCCCCATTTTCGTAGAAAAGCAAAAACTCCAGCCGTGAGTTTTGCATCTCTCTCTCTCTCTCTCTTTTTTTTTTTGCCTTCTAGATATTTGGAAAACTTGGTAGTTATTATTATTATTTCCAGTTTTTAACCGAAACAAAACTTTGCATTGAAGAAATGAAAAAAAGACTAATGCTTAAAAGATACAAACTTCTGAAAAGAGTGAAAGAAAGAGATAAAACAGAATTACATTGGAAATATAAACGCTTCCCAATTCAAACATCTTGTAATGAAAAAAACAAGAAAAAGATCAGAGAGACAAACTGAGGGCATCCGCATAAGAAAGAGGACAAACTGAGGGCATTAGATATAAAGATGGAAGCTTTCTTTGAAGAACCTCAGCTTAGTTAAAGGGTACTGTTAAGCATAATTCAAAGCAGAATTTAATTCGTTTTGGACTTTTCAACTTTCATAATTAAGAATCTGTTTTAATGTAGAAGGAACAGGCAGTTGCCTAGTTAGTGTTAAGATTGACCATGGTGCTGCTTTTTTTTGAAGTTCCATGTTTTCTTTGGAAAAGGAGATTTGGGTGTTGTCCAGCTTTTGCATTTTCTTTGGGCAATCAGTTTCTGTTAGTGTTGGTTCTTCTAGTTGGTAAATCTGTTGAGGATCCAACCATGTATTGTTATATTGGGTTGCTAGGACATTCCCAACTATTGTACTTGGACTAAATGCTACCAGGTAAAGGCAAAGTAGCCTTAGTACGGATATTATACAATCTGTGAGCACAAAAATTAATGTAGCATTATAAGAACTGATCGCAATTGTAGGGTGTTATCCACTTGAGTTTTTCATTTTTGTTATCAAGGTCATTTTGTTCTTATCTGCCTCTTATGACGGTATTGGTGCAACACCCATAGTTGCAATAAAAACAAATAATATTATTCTAAAATTTTGGAAAGATGATTTTTTTTATAGTTTCCTCTATTTTCTAAATCAAATAGAAGGTCCTCTTATATAGAAGAACAACCATCAATCTTTGGGAAACAATATTGCAAACATCAACGATAAATATACACAACAATCAATATTACAGCCAGTTATAATGAAAATTCAATAATTGTATTTTTTCTTCAGCTCCTTTGACAAATTGATACTTATGTAGCGTATAACTAAATGGCCAAGTTTTCTACGTTATGCAAGATAGTTGAATTGTATGTTCGTAGTATTGTTGACTCTTAAAATTTAAAGAACATCTCTTAACTAATGCAGGCCAAAGGCTTTGTTGCAAATTCCTTCTACAGTGGCTTGACAGCTACAGAGTTCTTCTTTCATACGATGGGAGGACGAGAAGGCCTTGTGGATACAGCGGTAGGGCTAATATCCATTTGCATTATAATTATTTAATGTTTATGGGAAATTTTGCTTTACGGTGTTATTTCCCTTTTTTTCCATTTGTTTCTGGGAAATAAAATTTTCAAACTGATCAATCGAATGGGACCCTGATTGTCATAAATAATAATGAATGAGGAGGTGCTACAATAATGTAAAAGGGTGTATGGGAGAATAATGCTTCTCATTCTATATACATAGGCATATATGGAAGGGCTATGTTATTAAAAATAAGTTTACGATAATGTGAAGTTCTTATCATTACTTAAAAAAAAAAAAAACAAGAGAACTTGTCATTGAATAGATGAAAAGAGTGTCATCGGCCAAAAGATAGAAACTTCAAAAGGAGTGGAAAAAACAATTATAAAATTTTCTTATAAAGTTGGTCGGTATACCTATTGAATTTCTATTTGGTTGCTTATCTCAGCCTTTATCACTTTGCCAATCCTCAAGATTGAAACCAAAGAATAGTATTTAAATACACCGCATAAGTTGGTCTATTAGATTAAGTATTACTTACAAATAAGATAAACTTAAACGTATTTAGTTAAAAGCACAAGACACAAGCGAAGACACAGATGCTAGTCTAGGCATAACATTTCATTAAATGCATTAACTGATTCAAATGTGTTGAGTCCAACAAAATGTGAGTATCTCATATACACAGGACATGGTCATGTGTCACATAGCCAAGATAAAAGTCTGTATGTCATAATTTGTCGGTAATTTTAACTTTTCAAAGAGCAGTTATGATGTTTGCCGTCCAATAGGAAATAAGGTATAGTCTTGACTTTCTATTGGGAAGAGTATAAAAGTATAGTATTAGAATGAATTTGAGATGTTTTATTGTTGGGATGAGTATGTGGAAAATTTCGAGGTACATATTGTTGAGAATAGTACTTTTCAGGTGAAAACAGCCGACACTGGTTACATGTCTCGTAGATTGATCAAAGCACTGGAGGACTTATCCATTCATTATGACAGCTCTGTACGAAATGCTGGTGGATGTATAGTTCAATTCTGTTATGGAGACGATGGAATGGATCCAGCCCAAATGGAAGGAAAAAGTGGAACACCTTTGAATTTTGAACGGTTGTTTTTGAAAGCCAAGGTTGGGAAGCATATCTCAGAAGCTCACATTTTTCCCTCTCTGCGAAGTTTTTATATTTTTGATATCAACATATTAAAATTATTATTTGTGTTTTGACAGGCTACATGTCCAATTGATGGAAACAAAATCTTGTCTCCATCAGAATTTTCCGAAACAGTAGAAGACAGGCTTTCAAAAAGTGATGCTACTCCTGAGAGTGGTTGTTCTCCGGCATTTGTTGGTTCTCTAAAGATTTTTCTGAACAAATATGTTGAAGCACAAAAAAAATCATGGAGCACGTTGTTGGCTGATAATGAATCCGATGTAGGCAAAAGTGTCATTGGTAGTTCTGAGAATGACAATACTATGATTCGGAATAAGGTAGTCCAGAATATAGCTGGTGTCACACACAGACAACTTCAGGTTGGTTTATAATCCCGCTTAGTTTTCTTCATTATTGTCACTTGATACAGTTAGTTAGATTGTAATTTGGTGTCCTAAAACATAAATTCATAAAATAGTTTACTTTATCCACGGTAAAAAGTCGGTGTATTTCATCTAATTCTTTTATATATTACATCATATAATGGTATTCTTGATAGCAAAGATTATAATGTTTTCTCTTTCACTTGAAACTACTTTTGATTTGGTAATAATTTTAGATCAAACCTAGAAATCTTGACTATTATTACTTAATAGTAACTTGTGTTTATCTTAGGTTTTCTTGGACACCTGCTTGTCCCGCTATCATACCAAAAAAATTGAAGCTGGAACTGCCATTGGTGCCATTGGTGCTCAAAGTATTGGAGAACCTGGGACACAAATGACATTAAAAACATTTCATTTTGCAGGAGTTGCTAGCATGAGTATCCTTTGGGTTTTTATTATTTTCCTTGTTTTGAACAATAACATACTGTAAACAATATTTGGGAGGTCCTTGGATTGGATATTTTTGGTTTTTCTTGTGATCTTTTAACTTGTTGATAGACGTTACTCTTGGAGTTCCACGTATCAAAGAAATTATAAATGGAGCCAAAAAGATCAGCACTCCAATTGTAACTGCAGCACTTAAGCATAATGATAATGTCAATATTGCCCGGATGGTCAAAGCTCGAATTGAGAAAACAAATCTAGGACAGGTATGTAATTCAACTTGGACTATGTCTTTGAACTCTGGTAGTATGTTTTTTCCTTATTAATTCATCATTTAGAGGTTCGAATCTCCATCCAATATGTTGTTGGACTACAATACATTTACTTGGACTGTCTTTTATATGCATTTAGTATGATATACGAAGTATTTTATTAATGGGAAGAAAAACCACAGGCTCAGTGAAGTTGTTTTATCTATTGAAGACATTCAAGAGGGTTTCTTTTTCCTCTTTTTACATGCAAAACAGTTTGATCCCATATATCACGTTAAAATTTGATTCATGGGGAACTTCAGAAGATTAATTATATGATTGGCTGTCAACTGAATGGTTACCTCTATATCATGAATAAGTGGTTCATTGTACTATAAGGAGCAGGGCATAAAATTTTCTTGTTTTATGGAATCAAATCAAGTAAATTTCCTTTACCCAGTTTTGTGGTGGGACCTATTGGTTTTCATCTTTACTTGTATTTCCTGGTATCTCTCTATTGATCAGATTGCAAAATGCATACAAATTGTAATGAGTACAAGATCAGCTTTAATAGAAATCAAGCTTGACATGGAGAAAATCAGAGATGCAGAACTCTACGTAGATGCCAATGTTGTCAAGCAAGCAATTCTCGTTACTCCAAAACTCAAACTGAAGCATGAGGTGAGCTAAATTATTGATCCTTTTGTTCGTTTGATAATTTCAATTTCATTTTATCTCAAATACCACATTGTTTTGCAGCATATTAATGTTTTGGATGATAGAAAGTTACGAGTTCTTCCTCAAGACACAGATAGGAGTAAACTTCATTTTAATCTTCACTTTCTTAAAAACATGCTTCCAGGAGTTGTTGTAAAGGTAAGCGTACTGAACTTTTTTAATCAGTATAGACCAATTTTTGTTTTTCCTTTTTCTTTTTTAAAAAGGAAATTTTTTTTTGGAGATACATAACAAAAATTATTGGATGTCAGGGTATAAAAACTGTTGGGCGTGCCGTCATCAAGGAGGAAAAAGACAAAGCAAGGAACGCCAAAAAGTTCAGTTTGTTGGTTGAAGGGTTAGTTTATGACTTTTTTTTTCCTGCTTCAAATTTGATTAATTATACTTTTTTAATTGCATTTACACTGATGAAACTCTGTTAAACATAAATACTAGTGACTAGAACTATCTAGCCTGCTAATTTTTACCTTAAGATAGTTATCTTGCATTTTTACTTTCGTGAAGCTGGATGCTCAGGATAAAATATCTTCCATTTGAGGAAGCATTGCGTTCTTAGGCTTGGCCTCTTGACTTTGGCTATAGCTATAGTATTCTTGTTGAGCATATGCTGGTTCTTAAACATTAAATAAGGGGTTAGAAGCAGGCTAGTAGGTAGGGTGTTTGACTTGCTTTTTCCCTTTTCCTTGTTTTTTCTGCGTGGGTGTTCATGTCTTCCTGAAGGAATTGTAGTAAGATGAAGGTCATACAAGTGCTTGTACATGTTGCTTTGGTTGTTTCCACGGGAGTTTGAGTCATTTTAAATCTATTATTTGTTTTAATCATCTAAAATCAAATTATTTGAAATTATTCTTTTTTTACTTTTGAACATTTCAGACAAATGGTTGAGATCTTGTGATTTGGAAATGTTTTAAAGTCTAATTTAACATTAGATAATTGTTTTTCTTCATAAATTATGATTGAAAGAGGACACTATCAAAATGTATACTGTTTGAACATTAGATAATTGCTTATACTTTCTATCCAAGATTGAGGGTTAGTGAAATGAAAACCTTATTTGCTACAATGGAGCTTGGAGGACTAGTTTTTGGTTGTATAAAAGTGAAAGTGAGAGGGGTCTTGTATAACTTGTTTATTGTGGAACTTGGATAAAAATCTGATCTTGCACGGTTGATGAGAAGTACTTAAATTCAACTAATAGTAGTAGTTTTATGTTGACTTGCTAAGAAAGATCCTGCCATTTGTAGTAGCAATGTCAAGGAACTTTTATGAAGGTTCTACTGCTACCTCGCAATATATTCTCTTTTATGTACCTCCTCCCCCTTTTCACCACAGTGGATCCACTTCCCTTTTAGATAATGATATATGTGTGTGTGTGTGTGTGTGTGTTATATCTTTCCTTAGGACGGGACTTCAAGCTGTTATGGGCACTGAGGGAGTTGACGGGTGTAACACAAAGAGTAATCACATCATTGAAGTGCAACAAGTGCTTGGCATCGAAGCTGCAAGG
Source organism: Cucurbita pepo subsp. pepo (assembly GCF_002806865.2). NCBI lineage: Eukaryota > Viridiplantae > Streptophyta > Magnoliopsida > Cucurbitales > Cucurbitaceae > Cucurbita > Cucurbita pepo. The sequence goes on from NC_036657.1 coordinate 6,957,474, forward strand.
AAGTGTATTATTGAAGAGATAAAATATACGATGGAAAGTCATGGAATGAGCATAGACATACGTCATATGATGCTTTTAGGAGATTTGATGACATTCAGGGTAAGTTGTGTTGGGATACAAAATTACATGCGTTGTGTATAGGTTGAGGTAATAAACTTTTTGGCTTTGTGACAGGGTGAAGTTCTTGGAATCACAAGATTTGGCATTCAAAAAATGGATAAAAGTGTATTGATGCTTGCTTCATTTGAGAAAACAGCGGACCATCTTTTTAATGCTTCTGTGAATGGAAGGGATGACAAAATTGAAGGAGTTAGTGAATGCGTAATCATGGGCATACCAATGCCGCTAGGCACTGGCATGTTAAAAGTCAGACAAAGGTACGAATCTTCTCCTTATGGTACCGAGACCAGTTCATTTTTTAGGCCGTAAAAGTCGAAATTGTCAATCAACCATACTGTACTTTGACCTGACTTATAGTTGTAACTCTTGAGAATTCGATTTAACAACCATATTGAAGTATATGACCTTTAGATCTAAATATCCAAGAACCAGAAAACGATAAGGAATAATCACCATGAAGGAAAGTAAGATTTGGATTACGTTGTTGATAGAATATTTCAAGGTAAGAACATTTGTTTGAGATTCGAGTCACTCTATAAGTAAAATTGATCAAGTCAAGTTTGAGTAACTCTCCAAACGATACGGAATCCCCCTAAGGGAAAGTAAGATTCGAATACCTTGTTTTGATCGAATATCTCAACGTAAGAACACTTGTTTGAGATAATTTTAATACATTAATGAAGTTCATATTGAACAACATTTTTTTTTCACATCTTTCTCGAAGTTCATATTGCATGATTGAAATGTCTTCAGTTCGTATCATTTTTTTTGTTGGTGTGAGAATTGATATCATTTGCAGTGTCTTATGGTTGCTATTCATAATATAAACATCCTGATTGAGGTTCCAACATTATGGTTCGACATTGTTCAAGATACTTAAGATACTCTCAAAGATATCACATAATTTAGAATTGACATGACCAAACTTTTAAGGATATTGAAGCTAATCGAGCATTGTATTTAACAGAGCATCTGTGCCACATCAGTTGCCTTATGGACCACCTGCAATTTTATCATGAGTTCATCGACGTTGAGTATGATTTGATCAAGTTGCATGGCCTTGCAGGTACATTTTATATAATTTAGTGTAGAAGTTAAAGCCGATTTATTTGTTTTATGCTCAGTTTCAAAGAGTTACTTTGTGATAGCTATCAGTTTAGCAAACTCCTATTATTTTGTTCTTCTGCCTTTTCAAGTTGCGCTCTGTATATAGTTCGAATTTGTATATAGTTGGAGTTCTAGTTTGTTTTTTTTGCTTATTGTCACAAGTCGAGCCTACAAAGCAAGTAGTTAGTTAGCTACCCTATCAAACTAGTTGTGGTAGGCCCAAAATTTTGACATTATTCATGATATTTGTCGAGATTTTGAACTTTTAATCTCAAATAAAGAAATATATATCAATTATTATTGAGTTATACTTATGTTTTTCGACTATTTATCATATGGATTGATATGGACATGTGTTATAAATATCCTTATATTTTTTTCTCCAGTTGCTTTTATATCCATCTCGTGTAAACTTGTAGCTTGAGGTGGCTTCATGTGGCTTAAAGATGTGCACGTTTCGCTTAGACATTTCCTACCCAAAATCAAAGAAACTAATTAATTCAAATTACTTCAAGCTCTTTATCTTGTTTTATTTTGCTAAAATTTATAGCTATATGCACGTGAATTTCCATACATAAATTAGGCTTAATAGCTCGATAATCCAAAAAATATGAGAATTATCCCGGTGTACATGTTCGACTTGCAACATTCTATTCATAATAGGGCTTGTTTGTACAATTTGGTAGAGCAAAGATCCGTTTTTTCCAATGTAATCATGAAATTTTAAAAGTAGCATTAATACCATTTTTTTTAAAAAAAAATTAATCGTTAATATATGGATAAAAACCGTCTGTCTATACTTTATATGTTGTCTTTATTAAAGGTTTAAAAATTAAGAAAATTTTAAAAGTTCAACCTTTGAAACAAAACATTAACAGTTTCATAAAAGAAAGTTTTTCTCTTCCATTTCTTGACATAGATACTCGATTAATTTTTAAACCATGAAGAACAAGAGATGGGAATAGAGGGTCAAAGTGACGAGACACCAGAATCGCATCGTCTTAACCAACAACAGTTATTTCTGCAACCAACAACAGTTATTTCTGCTTACGAACTAACAACAGTTATTTCTGCTTACGAACCAACAACCAACAACCAACAACAGTTATTTCTGCTTTTGAATTAACAACCGTTATTTCTGCTTACGAACCAACATCAGTTATTTCTTATGAGCAGGAGGAAATAAAGAAGAATGAAATTAATCCACTGTTTCGAGATAGTGTGGGGTGGGAAAGACAAATCTCCCCCATAGTAACAAACTTATTCCCATATTCGTTAACCGCAAAGCTGAAAACACCGACTTACCGGTTGGTCACTTACCCTAAGAGTATTTTTTAGAAAACATGCAAAGTCCACATGTATTTTTATTAATTTAGGGTTAAAACTATTAAAAAAATAAAAAAAAATAATTCCAGCCAAATTATACCTATGCTATTATTGACCCAAAACAATTCCTTCCCATGTTATTAGCATCCAAAATCGGGTCTGTTCTCATTACCAAGTCCCACAAATCACTCCCTTAATCTTCTCCTAATCTCTCTTAGGATCCCAATTAAACAAATTGATGATCCAACATCCTCGTACCTCTCCACAACTATGGGAAACAAGAACAAACTTGAAGATCCTGAAAAGAAATCTGTGTCTTCCCCTTGGTCTCGTACCACTCCCCTACAACAACGTTCCACAACTTTTCCAGGACATAGAAGCACTCCTCTTTGGATCTTCCTCTTTGTCTTCATTCTCTACCTCTTGTACTCCGCCAACATTCTCGTCCTCGAGCGCCACGAAGAATGTCCGACGGCCGTAGACTCCTCGACCGAAGAACATATACGAACGCTCACCAACATCTCTTCAACCAACAACATCAACGACAACGACAACGACAACGACAACGACGACGACAATGACGACGACGACAAGTTTTTGCCATTTGATGAAGAGGAAGAAGAACAAATGAAAATCGAGCCTATTCTTCCTCTGAAGTCGCAACGGTACGACACGGAGCTGAAACACATCGTTTTCGGGATTGCTGGGTCGTCGAATTTATGGTCGAAAAGGAAAGAATACATAAAGTTATGGTGGAGGCCAAAGGAAACTAGAGGGGCTGTTTGGTTGGATAAGAAAGTATATACTAAGAGGAATGAAGGGTTGCCTCCAATTAGGATTTCAGGCGACACGTCAAAGTTCAAGTACCATAACCGGCAAGGACAAAGATCTGCCCTGCGGATTTCAAGGGTTGTTTCGGAGACTTTAAGGTTGGGGATGAAGGATGTGAGATGGCTTGTGATGGGGGATGATGACACGGTTTTTATGGTGGAGAATGTTATGAGGGTTTTGTCTAAGTATGATCATAGGCAATTCTATTACATTGGGAGCTCTTCCGAGAGCCATGTTCAAAATATTTACTTTTCTTATGCAATGGCGTACGGTGGAGGAGGATTTGCTATAAGTTATCCGTTGGCTCAAGAGTTGGAGAAGATGCAAGATCAGTGCATTCAAAGGTACGATCGATCTTTGAAAATAGTAGTACATTTACGCTCTTATCTATCGAGATATATACTTGAATTGGTAGGTACCCTGGATTGTATGGGAGTGATGATAGAATTCAAGCTTGTATGGCCGAGCTCGGAGTACCGCTCACAAGAGAACCTGGGTTTCATCAGGTTTTACGAATACTATTATTGTCAGTTAATCTCGTATAAGTTTTTTTTGTTCAAAATTTCATTGAAGAAAAAAAGGATTTCATTAAGAACATAATAGGGTGATTGTATTTAACTTATTTGTTGTGTTGCATTATGTAGTATGATGTATATGGAGATCTATTGGGACTTTTAGGAGCTCATCCAGTGACTCCATTGTTATCCCTTCATCACCTTGACGTAGTTGAACCAATTTTTCCTCGAATGACTCGAGTCAAAGCCCTTCAACGCTTATTCCAAGCCGTAAGACTCGACTCATCGAGCATAATGCAACAATCAATATGCTACGACAAGAAACGTTATTGGTCCATTTCTGTTTCTTGGGGATACGTGGTTCAAATCTTAAGAGGTGTACTCTCACCTAGAGAGTTAGAAATGCCCACCAGAACCTTTCTCAACTGGTACAGAAGAGCCGATTACACTGCTTATGCTTTCAACACTCGACCTGTCACCAAACACCCTTGTCAAAAGCCCTTCGTATTCTACATGGGCAACACACGTTACGATCGAGGAAAAAAGAGAACTATTAGTATGTATTTTCGTGACAAGTCTCGCCACCCTTATTGTCGCTGGAAAATGAGTTCACCTGATAAAATCGAGTCTATCATTGTCTTGAAAAAGATTGATCCTCATCGATGGCAAAGGGTAAGTCTTCAAATTTTGGTTAGATAGTTCGTTTAAGTTATTATCTTACATCTTAACGGTCTTCGATCCTCGTTCGAGGGTTAAAAGCACATAATTTCTATGTTGAATTTGCAGTCACCAAGAAGGGATTGTTGCAGAGTTCTTCCATCACATAAACCCTCCACATTGTACATATCAGTGGGCAGCTGCCGTGGAGCTGAAATGGGTGATCTTGATCAATGAAAAGTACCCATCAAAATCAAAGACTTTGTTTTGTTCAATTATGTCTTTATACCTCAACTTCTAAAGGATTTTACAGAGACATTTAGGCTCAAGTGAATACGATCAAAGCTCATAATAGCATCATTTGTTAGCCTTAATGATGGCTTTCTCATGGTTAGCAATCTCCAACACGAATCGAAACTAGAGGGCTAATAGAATCTAAATTTCGAGTACTTCCCTGTAGTTTGCTTTTGTTTTTCTTCTACTTTTTTGTTCTTTTTTTGACCGAGCAGAGTCCATGGAGAAAAGCGATGAAACTCTGCAACAACGACATAACGACATTAAGAACTTGATTGTTCTTTAGAATAACTAGAGACCTCTAGAGAGAATCGACCCGAGTAAAACTTTTAAAAGAATTGCTAAGAAATAGAAGGACATCTAAACAAATATACCGAATAAAAGAATTTTGGAGTTGCCATGAAGAAAAAATATATTTGGATAGCTCGTAGTAAGAGAGCGTGAGATCCCACATCAATTGGAGAGGGAAACAAAACATTCCTTAAAAGGATGTGGAAACCTTTTCCTAGTATACTCGTTTTAAAATCGTGAGGCTTATGACGATACGTAACGGACCAAAGTGGACAATATCTACTATCGGTGGGCTTGGGCTATTACAGAGAGGTGAGATCCCACATCGGTTGGAGAGGGGAACAAAACATTCCTTATAAGGGTGTGGAAACCTCTCCCTATAAACGCATTTTATAATCATGAGGCTGACGGCGATATGTAACGAGCCAAAGTGGACAATATCTACTAGCGGTGGGCTTGGGCTATTACAGAGGGGTAAAATCCCACACAGGGTGGAGAGGTGAACGAAACATTCCTTATAAGGGTGTGAAAACCTCTCCTTAGTAGACGCATTTTAAAACCCCACATCGGTTGGAGAGATGAACAAAACATTTCTTATAAGGGTGTAGAAACCTCTCCCTAGTATACACGTTTTAAAACCATGAACCTGACAGCAATACATAACAAACCAAAACAGACAATATCAGATAGCAGTAGGCTTAAGGTGTCATTCACAGTAAGAGAGGTCCCATTCACATAAACAAGCTCCACACTCTATTAAGAACATTAACAATGGAAGTTTTACCTAAAAAACAGCACGGAAATCAAAGTTCTAGAGTCGAAATGAACGAATCGAACAAAACTAAAGTGAAGTTTTGAGGGAAAATTTGACAGTAGAGAGTTTACAGAGACACCCTATGTTAGTATATATATATAGATTGTAGACAAAGAAAGAAAAGAGAAGCAAAGTTGAAGTCATTAATGGGAAAGGAATTTTTGGCTATAATTATAACTTGGAGCATGGTTCCTACATAGGCATCTTACATACAAAAGAACCTCAGCTCACATTTATTTACATTGGAGGATTACGTGAAAGCAAAAAGATCAGAAAAATGGCACAAATTCTCAGCTTTTGACTCAATTTACTGAAAGATAAAGGATCTTAGCAAGTACCTGTTACCATCTATGACCCAAAAATTGATAACGAGGCGCTTTATAAGAATGTTTCTGAACAGTATTCACCAGTCCGTTCCACGATATATCCTCGCCCGCCTCACTCTCTCTCTGACTCGTCGTCGTCCGAAGTATGCCTCTTATCATCGTCCCGTTCCATTTTAGGAGAAGGTGGTCTCTTTTGGGAGCTATGGTTTGGTTGTGTTTGAGGATCGTATTTCTGGGAGGCTAGGTAGTTTAAAGCGGTAACCACGTCGGATATAACTGGCCGCATGTTCGGTTGCTCCTGAACACACATTGCTGCTATGGCAAGAGATTGGTATAATCCTCTCACAGGATAATGTCCTTGGAGCATTGGATCAACCATTTGTGAGAACTTCTTCCGGTCTCTGAACAAAGGTCGCGCCTGCAATACCAGATGCATCGTAAGCCATATGTTTCGGAATCTACTAAGATCCATAGGTAAGAAAACCGACCAACATTGTGGTATCTATAATCGACTTTTACAGATGTTCAAACTAATTGAAGATGATAAATGGTACAAATAGATGCACCCGTCATTTCCGTATCGTGCTATAACAGATGTTCATCAGGCATTAGACGAGAACATTCGAAGTATTATCCTAACCAGTCAAATGTTTGTTTTTGTGAATCATTAGCATGAATTTCATGAAGAAACAAATCTACAATGACAATCATATAAGTTGAACTAGAATACACAAGAAAATAGGTGAGCCATCGTACCCAAGCGACAAGATTTTGTTCCGAATGAGGTTTTGAATGATCGATCGCCTTCCTGCCAGTGATGAGTTCTAATAAAACAACACCAAAGCTGTAAATATCTGATTTGAACGTCAGCTGACCGGTCATTGCGTAATCTGGTGCACAATACCCATATGTGCCCATAACCCTGGTTGAAACATGGGTTTTATCCCCACTGGGACCTACTTTAGCTAATCCGAAATCAGATAGCTTTGGATGATATCCTTCACCGAGCAAAATGTTCGAGCATTTCAGATCACGATAGATGACCGGGGGCTTCATCTTCTCATGCAAATACTCCAAACCCTTGGCTGCACCTGCTGCTATTTTCATTCTTGTGTTCCAATCAATTACCTTCACACTGGGTCGAAGATCTACAAAGAGTGGAGTACATGTCAAATAATCGGAAAAGGTGGTAGGCTATAAGATTATAAGTCGTGAGTCAACGAATTACGTACCGTGTAAATGGTTTTCCAAAGATCCCAATGGCATATATTCATAAACCAACAGCCTCTGATCCCCTTCAGCACAAAAGCCAATGAGTTTAACAAGGTTAGGGTGATCAGCTAAACTTAAAGTCAAGACTTCCACAACAAACTCCCGAATTCCTTGAACTCCATTGCGGTCGAGTTGTTTGATTGCGACAACCTAGACCAAAGCAAAAAACGGGTTAGATTACTAAACAAGTAGAAGCACACAACTTCTCTTAAATAAAGAGAAAGAACATTATATTCTATACGAATATCTAGCATGCTTAATAATTTTAGAATACAAGAACTATGAGATCCCACATCGGTTGGAGAGGAGAACGAAACATTCTTTATAAGGGTGTAGAAACCTCTCCTAGCAGATGCGTTTTAAAAACCTTGAAGGGATACCCGAAGGGGAAAGCCCAAAAAGGACAATATTTGCTGATAGTAGGCTTGGGCTGTTACAAATGATATCAGAGCCAGACATCGGGGGATGTGCTAGCGAGGAGGTTGAGCTCCAAAGGGGGGGTGGACACAAGACAATTTGCCAGCAAGGACATTGGGCCCCGAAGGGAACGAGTGACAGTGAGTACGCTGAGTACGCTGGAGAAGGGAACAAGTGACAGTGACGACACTAGGCTCCGATGGGGGGTGGATTGTAAGATCCCAAATCGATTTGCCAACAAGGACATTGGACCCTGAAGGGAACGAGTGACGGTGAGTACACTGAGGATGCTGGAGAAGGGAACGAGTAACAATGAGGACGCTAGGCTCCGAAGGGGGGTGAATTGTGAGATCCCACATCGATTTGCCAGCAAGGACGTTAGGCCCCAAAGGGAACAAGTGACAGTGAGTACACAAAGGACGCTGGAGAAGGGAACGAGTAACAGTGAGGACACTGGGCTCTAAAGGCGGGTGGATTGTGAGATCCCACATCGATTTGCCAGCAAGGACGTTGGCCCTGAAGGGAACAAGTGATAGTGATGACACTGGGCTTCAAAAGAGGAGTGGATTGTGACATCCCACATCAGTTGAAGAGGGGAACGACACATTCTTTATAAGGGTGTAGAAACCTCTCTCTCGCTTGAAGGGATGTCCGAAAGGGTAAGCCCAAACAAAACAATATCTACTAGAGGTGAACTTGAGCGTTTTCAATTGTTTTTCGTTTGAATTATTGTTTTATATTTACAAATAAGAGCTCCAGAAATGAAAAACGATTCAGTTAAACTCAGTACACTGACCTCACTAACTTGCTGCAAGTACCCTTTATAAACTTTGCCAAATCCTCCTTCACCCAAGAAGCAATCTGACCTGAAATTACCTGTTGCAGCCTTAAGTTCTTCAAATGTAAAAGTCTTAGCACGGCCATTGGTTTCTCCATCCTCAGAAACTTCATCTTTCAAATTCAATTTCTTAACATCTAAAGCTAATTGATCATCTTTAGACACAACAACCTTCACATCAGAATCCCTTTTCACTGCTAAACTTGAATTTACTTTGGGTTTATCTGTAAAAACCCACAACAAAAGAACAATAAGAAACAGAACTCTGTACTTAATTCACTTCACCTTAATCAAATAAAGAAACCAAGAAATGAAAAGGAATATCACAAATTATATTAAAATGTTCGACAGGAAGTCCGACAAGACGACAACAAGTTGAATAAAATTTTTAAAAAACAAAAAGACAAACCAAAATCAAGAAGGTCAAACAGAGCCGATTTCGCCCATTTGAGATATTCTTGGAGAAATTAGGGAAAATCACCTGAAGGCGTTCGATCATCGGGCTTGTGAGTTTTGGAATTGAAGGTGTTAGGGTTGTTTTGTTCGATTTTCTCCGGTTTCTTGCTCGATGAACCGAAGCAACAAAAGCAACCCATTACAGATTAGAGCTCTACCTCCGCCGCTCCTCCGCCGCTCCTCTGCCACTCTTCCCTCTGTTTCTGAGCTCTAAAAACAGAGCCGACAACAAAAACAAACACAATCAACGAAATAAAAAACCTCACCGCCGGAAATCCGAAGACAACGGGAGAAAATAGCGAGAGAATTAGAATCGGAAAAAATGGAATGAGAGAGAGAGAGAGAGAGAGAGAGAGAGAGAGAGAGGGGTCTGGAAATTCGGATTTTAGAGCAATATTAATTTTGTTTTTTTTATAAATATATAAAATACATATTCCTGGGTGCTAATATGCTGTAAACCGGATTATTTTTTTCCACAGCTTTAACCTGTAATAACAAGCCACGTGTAACACATGGGGGCTATTTCGTAAATTGTGGTCGAGGAGAGTAAATTTAACCTGCGGAGTTAGTTGCATTAAATGAAGGTTTTTTAATTCAAGAAGCTTGCCACGTCATCTAATATGTGGGGCCCATCTGAATATTTCAAAATATAGAATTAAGGTTTTTTTTCTTTCGATTTTGTCGTTTTGGGGTTAGTCAACAATTTCTCAATTTTGATTGGGTAGAAGGGGAGAGGGTGTAGTGGACTCGTTTGTAGGGGATCTTGTTTGGAGAAAGTAATCCTCTGTGGTCGCTTTCCCGTATGGTACACGGGAGATGTCTCGATCACCGTTGGATTTCTCAATCCCGAGGTAAGTAAAGCATAAATAGAAAAAAAAAAGATCTAGAAATTAAAAAAACAAAAAAAGGAAATTTGGAATAAATAAAAGAAAAAACAAAAGAAGTCGAAAGTGAGGAAGTCAAATTTATGTGGGTCCCATTACACGAAAGCGTCCATCTTTTGGTGGGACCCACCTACCAACGCGTTTTATTTATTTATTTATTTATTTTATTTTGAAAATCTTTTTTCTTTATTCTTTTCACCCTCCCTCCCTACATTTTTTTTTTTAATTTTATGTGAGAAAACAAAATATTTTTAAATTTTAAAGTTTAAATAATATTTCTAAAATTAAATCTAAAATTATAGATATAGACTTGTCTCAATAAGAGGAATATCTCCCATTTAAACGGATAAGTGGGTCTGAAGACGAGAATATTTTTTACTCACGGTATGACTATATATATAGACAAATATTTAATTTTTCAAAATCAATGTCTAGATCATGAGCGGGCTTCTTTAGAAAAAGGAGAATGAAGGTGGCAATATAAATCGAAAGTGCAAATACTCAACGTCGTGAATCAAAAAATTCAGGTGATAGACGAAGGTGTTGGTTCGTGCCTTAGGGGCAATCATCCGCGCCAGTGTATAAAAAGACATTTGAAATTCTTACCCGAAAAGAGCTTATGGACAAAAAAACGAGGGTTTATTAAAAAAAAATTATGAGAAGATAAAAATTATTTTTTCAAAAAAATAAATGTTAAGACTATGAGATATTATTAGGAATATTTAGTGTAAAGTGAATTAGAAGAAAAATTAAGGTAATAATTGAAGTTATCAACTTTTAATCAAATTATTTGTATAAAATTTAAATTTTAATAAAAACATCACTTTTATATGATTAACAATAATCATTAATACAAAAATGTTATATAATATAATATTTTGTTTCTCAATCTATTAATTGATTTTATGATTATTTAATTTCACATATTTATTTTTATAAAATGAAATAATATTTTAAATTATAATAATTAAAAATATTAAATAAAAATTTGGTCTCCGGATCGAGAGGAGTACCTGAGATTCTCAACATCTTAAATTTAATTCTCGAATATCTTAAACCGCTTCAAAAAATGTATTATTCTTTTATTATTTGTGAGGTTTACAATATGTTCTTGTGAAAAGTCGAGCCTCTGACCTGTTTGTCTATGAAATAGTGTCTTACCCGAGAAATTTATAGATACTTAAAATTGATTTTTATTAGGTAAAGTGTTCTAATGGATGGACACCCGAGTAAAAGTGACATTCTATAAGGGTGGAGTAGGTAACGTGATCATTTTAATTTAATGCATAATAAATTAAATTATAAATTTAAAAAATTTTGAAATTTGTGTTTTCTTTATTTATTTATTTTTTTAACATTTAATAAGTTTCCTAAATTTAAATATTTTTAAAAATTAATTTAATTTAAATAAAAGTTTGAAAATTAAATACACAATTTATTGGCTAAATTTAATATTGAAAAAAATATAATTAAATGCCAAAAAGAATTCTAGAACGTGCTTTTATCAATGAAAAGCACTTCCTTCTCCTAAAAGGACGTTTAAATTATTATTATGATTTTCTAAATTAATGTAATAATCATATATTTGTGAAAATGAAATATATATTTATATTTATATTATTTATTTATTTAAAAATATTTATGTCAAATTCACTTAAAACCAACGTTTTAAATACCGATCTTGAGATGCCAATTTTTTAAAAAATAAATGAAAAAAAAAATATAAAATGTGATAGATATTTATGAAAAAAATTATAATTATAAATAATTTGTAGAAAATATTGAAATTAAAAATAAATAAATATTTCAAACGTCTTAAATAAGTCAAAATTAATATTAAATTCACATTAATAATATTTATTGACATTTTAGTTATATTTTGTTGACTTTTTATGACGTACTAATTAGGTTCGACATTGATATAAAGATTAATCGATATTTCTAGTATTTTTTTTAAATAACCATATAACATACAAAAATATCATATATTAATCTTAATATAAATATAAATATTATATTAATTTATATAAAATTTAGGGTAAATTAATAAAAACACGTACTTGATTTCAAAAATACCCTTAAATTATTAAAAATTTCAATAATACATTTAAACTTAAAAAAATGTAAAAAATACCTTTATATTTTATGGATACATTTTTTTTTATATTTATAAAATTGAAAATTGATATTAGGAGAGGGAGAGAGAATGTGACACGTGGAATGGGTGGATTTTGAATAGTTTAAAATAATTGGGGTTTAGAATACCCCAAAACTACACGTCTCCACAAAAATGGTTACATTTGTCAAAATGGCTGCTTCCCATTTGCATTTGACTTTTAAATTATGGTTTTTGAGTCATCAAATTTTAATTCAATTGTGGCTTTCAAGGGTGACACGTGGCCAAATTATTTATAGTTCCTTGATTGCATATCTTTTATATTATTCCTATTATTTTATTAAATAAATAAATAATTGTGTCTAGGTTAAAGAATTTATGCTAAATTAATAAAAATAAAGTATCTTTGAATTTTGAAATTTTTCGACAAAAAAAAAAAAAAATTAAAAAAATATATTTTATTGGTAATTTATTTCAGATCCCACGTTGGTGGAAGAGAAGAACGAATCATTACTTATAAACGTGTCAAAGCCTCACCCCAACAGATGCAATGAGACTGACAATGATAAACACAACCGGCTCAAACAGATAATATCTAACAGCGATGAGCTTGGGTTGTTACAAATGATACAAATCTAGAAATCAGGTGGTGTGTCAGTGAGGACTCTGGCTCCCAATGAGGGTGGACTTTAAGTCCCACGTTGGTCTAACAGACGCGTTTTTAAAATCGTGAGGTTGGCAACGATACATAACGGGCTAAAACGGACGATATCATTCTTTAATGAATTGGGGGTGGACTTTGAGGTCCCACGCCGGTCTAGCATACGCGTTTTAAAATCGTGAGGTTGACAACTATACATAATGGGCTAAAACGTCATGAATGAAACTTGAAATTGAAAAAAACTAACAATTTTTCTCACAAAATTTAAGAGTATTTTAAAACAAAATACAAAATTTAAATTTATTTTTTTTTATTAATTTAGTGTTTATTTATTTTTAAAAAGTTGACTTTTGGTTTTGATAATTGTTTTTTTATTCCGAAATAGGGTTGTTTAATAATATTTAATTTAATTAAATTTGAAGTTAGATATATTAATTGGGGGAGGCAATTTCTATTACTAAATAATTTTTATTAGTATTTTTTATATAAAAAAAAAAGTACAAAATTGATTAAATTAAATAAAATCCAAAAAAGAAGTCAATTATGTGAAGTAAAAGAAGGAAATATTAGTGGTGGGGTGATGACTTAAGCACACATTTTTTAAAAAAAGTTACAACCAAAGAGGTAAAGCCAGCTGCCTATGCATTATTTAAGCCAATTCCATGACTTGTAAAGCTTTCAAAATGACCTAAAACCCATTCAATTCCTTAACCAAATTTGATACTTCCATTTATAGAGCTGTTACCGTGTTCATCAAATATATTAACGGAACAAAACGTGTTTGAGATTTGAATCACTCTGCAGGTAAGATTGATCATGTCAAGCTTCAGTGGTGATTCAACATAAACGACATAGAGTTGCAAAGAAACTTAGTTTTAGGCTAGAAGAAAACGAGAATTCTCTTTTTACTGTATTTTTTATGTGACACTCGTAAAAAAAAGGTATATGAATGAATTGGGACTACATCTGAATGAGGGTTAACAATGAATGTTGGAAAGGCCATAGAAGTTGAGTGATTGCATTACTAACCCAAACAGTGAATTGACTTACTGAGTATTTTTTAAAATACTCTAGCCACGTGCTGATAAGGCAACCCTAATACTCAACCCAACGATCCAAGCTTTTGAAGAAAGAACCCTTGAATCAAACTAATTACCACCTCTTTGTATGAAATTTGGATCAACTAAGAGATAAGGCTAGAATTAGATTACCTCTTACGATCGAAGATCTGGAATCAAGATTTGAAACATTGTTCTAAATTGAGTCACTTCATGATCGAACTTGATCAAGGCTTGATTGAATGGCTTAGATGTGATGGTGTTAATGTAACACATGCGGAAGCAATTTGGATCTTAGGCACTTTTAGAACATCAATTATTGTAAATGACTAGCATGTTCATAAGTATTAAAACTTAATGAGTTTAAATACTAACCTTTTGTAGTTCAAACTCCTTTTGCCTCACGAACCGATTTCGAACCACCACTAGTGTCTTCTCCACTATTCTCCGGCCTTAGAACGGGATTGTGGAATCCGGTGAGTGACTAAACTTGGGAGGGATTTTGTATACGTGAAAGAGAGTGCTTGTGAGAGGTTTTTCATCAAGATGAAGAATCCCTTCCAAGTATCATGATCACTCTATTTAAAGAGTCAAGTTTGCATGTTCATGCAAACTTGAGATCACCAAATCTTGACACTTAAAATTCCACTCAAATGTTTGGGATTATGTGGCAAGCATGCATGTTTGAGTTAACCAAATTTTGACACTCAAAATTCCACTCAAACTTGTGGGGTTTATTTGGCAAACATGCAAGTTTGGTTAAACCAAATTTTGACACCTCAAAATTCCACTAACATGATTTTTCCATTAGATGAAAGTCAACATTTTGACTTTCTTCATTTTAATTAGATGAAAGTCAACATTTTGACTTTCTTCATTTTAATTCAACAATTAATTTGAATAATGAATTTCAAATTAAAGTAACATTAAATAATTAATTAAACTATTTAATTAATATTTAATATTAATTCAAATGCCAATCCCAGTCAATTCCGACACATAATTGATTAAGATATTTAAATCTTATTTAAATATCTCAGATTCTCTCTTTTCGTTTATTTCGTAAATAAAATAAAATTGCGGTTAAATATATCGTATATATGTAACGCATATTCCCTAATTTGAATTCGAACACTTCGAACTCACTCGTCACACTGTTCTATGGTTTAGTCCGATATGAGCTAGCAGAGGGACCTAATGGACCTATAGATCATGGGCTCCAACGATTCAAGATTAACCGATTAAACTCATTAACCTGGTTAACCAACATTCGTTAACTACTAGGACACTCCACTATAGCCTAGTAGTTGCACTCCCCTCACTATAGATATATTTCTGTCCATCTGATATAACCATGATTAGTAAGTCGATCCTTCACAGGTTGTTCGTAACTAGAGCTGGGTCAATTTACCGTTTTACCCCTGAAGTTACTTCTTGTTCCTTATGTCTCACTGATCCTCTAATAAACAATTGGTTTGTGGTCCAACCAGTAAACCGAATCCCTCTCAGGCCAATGAGAGGGTGGGGCCCCTTGTTCAAGACCTGGAGTCAGTGCTTAAGGGAACTACCTTTCTTCTATCCCTAAAAGTGGGTAGGAGTGAATTCCGTCTTGCACCCCACGTCCCCAGCCATTCACCCAGTCTTACCCCTGAAATGGGAGGCCTGTTGAGTCGGCGAACTAGAGCCACTCTCACCCATGCAAATCTAAGGATAATTCCGAATAAACAGGAGTTCATGGTTAGCTCAGGATTAAAACCGAGTTACCTAGGTTATCGAATGAAAAGAAAATCAGTCTCAACAGTAAACGACTTTATAAAGTGAGAGTGGTTTTCTTCATGGTCCGATCTTATGCAATACTCATTGCATAGGACGCCCCCACTCACATGTCTCCACATGCACAATTTAGTGATCGCATTGTTTATATCATATACAAAAGTGGGCCGCATCCATAGTGTCCCCAGAATAAGGTACTCAGCCTTATCCTTATACTATAGATCATTTTGACTATATACTTGAACTTGATCCACTCTTATGTCTCTACATATAGTTCAAGTAGTCATACTATAGCCAGAGTGTTCTTAGTTTATTGGATTTAGATTAATGATCGTAAAGTTCACTTTATTCAATAACAATTTTTTCTGAATAAACAACAATAATAACTTTATTGAAAATAGAATATATCTTTGTTTACAAACTATGAGTTTTAGGACATAAAACCCAACAAGATGCAATTCTACCACAAGAATTTCTTGAAACTTATAAATGACAAAATTAATGCTCGAATTTCTAAGGAAAACGTCTCAATTCGAGATCTCAATTTCATTCATTCACCAATCTGCTTTTTACATAACATATTGTGGGTATTTATAGTCTCCCGACAAAAGTCGTTTGTGGCCGGGATTTATTCTCGATTCTCCTTAATCTCCACAAAAGATGAAGTCAAATTGACCATTTTACCCTTACATATTTTATTAAATTAAAAATAATACTTTTCAACAAATGTTGATACTTATCACGTTGCTACCCTTATTTTTCAAGTAAAGACAAAGCGCCCCTGCATGGATGCTGGTGAATGCTCGAAAAGCCATTGAAGTCAAGATAAAGTAGTAGTATGCATTGATTTTCAATTAGCATTATGTTATTTTTATTTTCTTGTTTTAAATTAAATATGTAAGTCCATGACTTCGTTTAAAAAATATTTTATTTTAAATTTATGTACATATTCTTAAAGGCATGCATGGGGTGACGTCTCTAATTTAGGCAAAATTTTTTTTAGGGATGTTACGTTAGGGCAACACAACAACTCACACACTCAATCTAAATAAACACAACGTTCAGAGAGAGAAAATGTTAGGATAAATATTAGCTAAAGGTTAATGACTTCAAATATGTACAACCATCTGTTATATATATTCATTTATTATATACCGTTATTTACGTACGACCATTTATTATAAATGACATTTACCATATATAGCTATTTACTATACAATGTACGACCATTGAATAAGATATAAATAAACTTCCGTAAATTAATGAAGAGTTCACCAACTAATCTTTAATCGTGAATCCAACTCGACTGTTGGGGTGCATACAACTTTATATTATGTTTATGAGCTGTTAGAACTAGAGTCGAGTCTGGAATGCATGAACCTCGATTTATCCTATGATTCTTTGTCTCGTATGTATCTTTGATTCGAGGACTAGAACACTTATTCTCGAGCAAACTTGACTTGTTGATCTTGTCCGTTGGATTTCGGTTGGAAGTTTTAGTATTCAAGAGTTTTGATCTTGGGCTTGGATGACCTTTGAGCCCAATAAATTGGATTTGGGCTTGGTTGATCTTGGGCCAAATTGTTTAATGAACCTGTCATGGCCCAGTTTGACTAATTTGACTAAACTAGTTAACTACATCCAACGGTCGTGATGATGACATGTGTCATTATCAGATTATTAATTCAATCATTCAAATTTTCGTCATTAATTTAAAAATTAACGGTGGATTAAAACTTCTCATATCTACCTTGTTAATTCTTTATTAATGATTTTTAATTTTGTCAATGGTTCAAATTGTAATTTCATGTAACCGTCCGAACCATCATTAATAGATATTGTCCGGTTTGGTCTATTACGTATCGTCGTCAACCTCGGATTTTTAAAATGCGAGTATTCGGGAGAGGTTATTCAACCAATATGGGATCTCACCGTTCATCCTCTTGAGGTCTACTATCATCGTTGGCATATCGTCGAATGTCTAGCTCTAATACCATTTGTAAGACTACCTCTAGCTGTCTAGCTCTAATACCAGCTGTAATACCCTGAGCCCACCCCAGTGATATCGTAGGTTTGGCTAACCTCTTAATTTTTTAAAATGGATTAATGCCAAATTAATTGGAGCATTTATAAAGGGTATTATAGGAAATTTACATAACTAAGACGAGTGTGGAGTGGCTGTCTTCTCCCTGAGGCACTAAATCGAACCCCGTAAAACGTGAACCAAACCAGAAAGCTTCTCAAAATTAATGGCGTTGGTAGCTTTCAGATTCATCAATGGACCGCGGCCCGCGCTCCGTCGAGCCTATACCCCACAAAAATCTAGGATCATACGAGCGTTCTCGGCGATTATGTCTCCGCCCTCCAGAGCCGTCGTCTACGACCGCCATGGTCCTCCAGACAGCGTTACCAGGTGATTATTCTTCTCGATTTTAACTTAATTTACTTCGGAATTGTTTTTTCTCTATACGATCAGCGGCCATTGGTCTGGTGCAGAGTGATTAACTTACCGCCGGTGGAAGTGAAAGCGAATGATGTGTGTGTGAAAATGCTGGCTGCTCCGATCAACCCCTCCGATATTAACCGCATTGAAGGTAGAAGTATTACTTACGAAGCAATTGATTCTTGTTGATGTAGACTTGTAATAATTTTTCTGATTTTCTGAGATAGAAAGATTTCTTGGATTCTGATGCTGATGTTAGGGAATTTGGGGATTTTTAGGTGTATACCCTGTGAGGCCGGAGGTGCCGGCAGTTGGAGGATATGAGGGAGTTGGAGAAGTGCATTCAGTGGGCTCGGCCGTTCAGGGTCTTTCACCTGGTGACTGGGTTATCCCATCTCCACCTTCTTCTGGTACTCTTTAATCCCAAAAATGAGTAAACACAAAAAACTGAAATTTTATGGATAATGTTCAGTCCCATGTCATGGTATTTGAAGGCCATGAGCTTGGTGAATCCTTCTTGTAGCATTAATTTCAATGTACATTTCTCTTGTTCTGGTGTCGATCTGTTTTCTAGGGTTATTAAACTTGTTAATTCTTTCATAATTGCAAGCTTTGGTGACCCATCCACTGAGACATGCCTCGGCTTGATTCCATATTGTAAACTTGTGAATATTACGTGAGATCCCACATCGGTTGGGGAGGAGAACGAAACATTCTTTATAAGGGTGTGGAAACCTCTCCCTAGTAGACGTGTTTTAAAACCGTGAGGCTTACGGTGATACGTAACGGGCCAAAGCGGACAATATCTGCTAGCAGTGGGCTTAAGTTGTTACAAATGGTATCAGATCCATACACTGAGCGATGTACCAGCGAAGAGGCTGAGCCCCGAAGGGGGTGAACACGAGACGGTGTGCCAACAAGGATGCTGGCTCCAAAGGGGGGTGGATTAGGGGTCCCACATCGATTGAAGAAGGGAATGAGTGCCAGCGAGGACGTTGGGTCCTGAAAGGGGTGGATTGTGAGATCCCACATCAAAAACATTTTTTTACAAGGGTGTGGAAACCTCTCCCTAGTAGACTCGTTTTAACGAGCCAAGGCGGACAATATCTGCTAGCGATGGGCTTGGACTCTTACACATTAATTTTAAGGGCTTCAAAACCTTAATCTCTATAAAACATTTCATAAAAATTGCTCTGCAAAACAAACTGTCTGAACAGCTTTGTTTCTTGAAGTTTCATTGTATTGCTTGATATCCTTTATTGATTTTCACACTTAGGTACATGGCAGACTTATGTTGTGAAAGATCAGAATGTTTGGCATAAAATCAACATGGAAGTACCCATGGAATATGCTGCTACCGTTACTGTTAATCCCTTGACTGCTCTGAGGATGCTGGAGGACTTTGTCTCTTTAAAAGCAGGTTTGGTTATTGCAGAAAGTTTGATATTTCCTTCCTTTTTATCAATTAATTCATAATCAATTCTAGGTTTTTGATAGGAGACTCGATTGTTCAAAATGGAGCGACAAGCATAGTTGGACAATGTGTCATACAGCTTGCTCGGATTCGCGGCATCCATAGCATAAATATTATTCGTGATAGGTGCTGAGGCTGAACTAGTTGTTGCTCCATTTTAAACTTGTGGGAATCTATATTTTATATTTAAAATCACTATTGTTCAAATTTATTCATAGTTTGTCTTTCATTTAAGGCAATCTTTAAAGAGTCCTACTGTTATTACTATCTTTTGCTGTATTTACTGTAGGGCAGGGTCTGATGAATCAAAAGAAAAACTCAAAAGACTTGGAGCTGATGAAGTTTTCAGTGAGAGTCAGCTTGAAATAAAGAATGTTAAGAGCCTCTTGGTACGTTGGGCTATTTTCCTATTATAATTTGTTGGTAGCAACTAATTGGGGAGTGAATTAAGAAGGCATGTTTTTAAGGATTATATGAAATTACAATAAGACTTCTGCAAACAGGTAGCCTCAAATAAAGGGAGAAACAAAGAAGTTGAAAGGCTAGAATCATAGTTTTATGTTCGAGTTAAAGGGTGTCTAGAGCAGTCACTCTACCTTTGATGTTTCCGAGAGTGCAAAAGAAAAACTCTACTACATAGCTAGAAATTAAGGGAGGAAAAAAGAAAAAACAAAAGCAAAATGGAAGAATGAAGGAATGGTTATTTTGATGTTTTTGAAGGTGAAGCAAAATCCTACTAGTTCAGATAACATTTTTTTTTTTTTACAAATTTGAAATTTAGTGATAGAAGAAGTTGATGAACTAAGAACAATTAGAGAAAGACATCCAAGAAACTTCTGCTGTTTTCACGCTTGTTCTTTGTTCTCTTGATTTTCTTCACTAAAATGATTTATTTACATGAAAGGCAAACCTACCTGAACCTGCTTTGGGATTTAACTGTGTTGGAGGCAATGCTGCTACATTAGTTCTTAAGTTCTTGAGGTCGGACTTGTTTCTATCATTAGATTTTTTCCTTATTGATTATCCATTATTCTCCATCCCTCCTAAGAGTAATGATGTGTTTGTTTCCAGGCAAGGAGGAACAATGGTAACATATGGTGGCATGTCTAAAAAACCAATTACCGTGTCAACCTCATCTTTCATTTTTAAGGTAAATGATATTTTTCTTTTTAGCGTACTCGTTGCACGGCCACCATTATAGTTACTTGATTACATGGTTATTGGAGATGCATTTGCACAATCAATAAGACTTGTGCATCATAATAAACTAGACTTGTGCACGATAATAAACTGCCCAAGTCCACCGCCAGCAGATATTGTCCTCTTTGGGCTTTCTCTTTCGGGGATTTCCCTTAAGGTTTTTAAAAATAGTATGCTAGGGAGAGGTTTCCACACCCTTATAAAGAATTCTTCGTCCTCCTCCCTAACCAATGTGGGATCTCATAATCCATGCCCCTTTGGGGCCCAGCGTCCTTGTTGACATTCGTTCCTTTCTCCAATTGATATGGGAGCCCTAATCCACCCCCCTTCGTGGCCCAGCGCCCTCGCTGGCATTCGTTCCCTTTTCCAATCGTGTGGGACTCCCCAATCTACCCCCTTCAGGGCCCAGCGTCCCTGCTGGCACACCGCCTCCTATCCACCCCCCTTCGGGGCTCAGCCTTCTCGTTGGCACATCGTCCGGTGTCTGGCTCTAATACCATTTGTAACAGCCCAAACCCACCGCTAGCAGATATTGTCCTCTTTTGGCTTTCCCTCCAAGTTTTTAAAACGCGTTTGCTAGGGAGAGGTTTCCACCACCCCTTATAAAGAATGCTTCGTTCTCCTCTTCAACCGATGTGGGATCTGACATCTTCAGACTTTAACCTTTCCTCTTAAACAATTGCTACAAGATAGAAAATGTAATCCATCTTTTTCTCAAAGTTTTCCGGTAAAGAGAATAAGCCAATTCATGTGTATGCAATGCAGGACCTTTCTCTGAGGGGATTTTGGTTGCAGAAATTGATGGGTACAGATAAAGCAAAAGAGAGTAGAAAGTTGATAGATTACCTGCTGGATTTGGCACGTCAAGGAAAGTTGAAATACGAGTACGTAATCTGCTTCTGTTTCTTGTATGCGTATAATCTTTTGGTTTAAATATGATTTTGGTCTCTGTACTTTCAACTTTGGATCATTTTGATCCGTATATTTTCCAAATGTTTATTTTACTTTTGTTCAATTTGGTCCCTCTACTTTAATAAATAAACATTTTGGTCCTTCATTTTTATTATATCTCATTTTTTTCGTTGAAATTTTAACATTTCATTTCATTTCATTCACTAGGTTTTTTGAAATGTAGCCATAAATTTGTATTAAAAAGTTTCCTTACAAAATGATCATATTTTAAAGGGTAGGGATCCAAAAGTTGAAATTACAGGGACTAAACTAAACTAAACTGAACAACAAAAAACCAAAAGTAGAGGGACTCAAGTAGTATTTAAACCTAATCTTTTAATTATGAAAATTTATGGGGCAAAGTAGAGAGAAAGTTCCAAAATCTTAATAATTTTATGAAAGGGCTTCCTTTTCTGCTATTATATTAGATTGAAGTTTTTGAGGTGTTGCAGGATGGAGGTGGTTCCTTTTGACAATTTCCACATTGCACTCAGCAAGGCGCTTGGTATGCAGGGTAGCCAACCTAAACAGGTCATCAAATTCTAACCCTCTGGACACTGATATGCAATTTGCCTTGCTTTTCCAGGACCATACTATAGGTGTAGGTGGTTTCCAAGTTTGTTCATGAATTAGTTAGATACTAAGATCTGAAAGAAATGCCCCTTTTGTTCCAATGAAAAGCCTTGTTTCAATTCCAACCCTTCCTAGAAAGTGGGAATAAAGCCAACTAGTGTTGTGCTCATTATGAGTTTTAGAAACTAAGAAGTGAATGTTCAAATTGCTAGGGGCAACATTTGAGTCACTTGTGAAGCTTCTGTAATTTGATGAATAAAGTTAAACTTATAGTTCAGGTCGGGTTTGTTTTTCCAAGGCTATAGATTGGGGTGAACAAAGTTAGGCCGAAACCGACTCGACCGACCAGTCGGTTGGGTTTTCAGTAGGGTCGTGGAGTCATTGGCCTGAAGGCTCAATGAGAGCCCAGATCGACCGACTGGAGAGGGGAACGAAACATTCCTTATAAGGGTGTGGAAATCTCTCTCTATCAGATGCATTTTAAAACCGTGAGGTTGACGGCGATACGTAACAAGCCAAAGCGAACAATATCTTCTTTCATCTCTCTTCTCTCGTCTCCATTTCTTCTATTTTCTTCTCCATGTCTTTTATTTTCCCTTCTCTTCTCCCCCTCACTTTTTGTTCAGCTTTCCGGAGTTAAAAAAACAGACCGATGGACTGACCATGTGGTCGATCTGTTGGCACCCCCAACTATTCCACAATCGTCTCAGAAACTTCCAAAAACCGACACCGACCAACCGAAAAATGCCCCTACCAGTGAGTTGTTGATCCAATCAACTATATGCACTTTACTACGTAAACTTGTGAAATTCACTCTTTACGGTATGTTCTAATCTTTACAAATTATAATCACATTTCAATAGAAACCTACCAACTTTTAGAAACATGACCTTTTATGTCGGTAACAATTGGTACATTTGATTCTTTAGGTCTTAAGTTGTACCCTTTGAGTCCTTACCATCAATTTATTTTGCAATGACAACGATGCAAGGTAAAGAGCTCACTAGGTATATAAAGGACAATATGAAATACATCGCACAAGAAAAAGAAAACATGAAATCAATACTTTTACATGAAAGTCCATCTAATCTCGAGTATTAAATTTAACAATCTCCTCTTTATCTGTATCTTTCACATGAAATAGATAACAATCAATTGAATTAATCTTCATTGTTAAACGTCGATCTTTGCTTGTTTGTACAATTGATTCTACCCATTTTGTCGGGGTTATAACTTTTGAAGCTTCTTCTCGACATCTCGGAAACCATTTGTAACAAAGCTCTCACCTGTTTAAGTAATGAAGAAACTGGCAATTCTCCAAGTCCATATTGTAACTTCTTCTTGGACAATGCATATGTGCCCAACGTGAAAGTCCATCTTCTTCTAAATAATTTCCTACCTACACCATTACTAAATGCTACAATGAAGCCCCAAGTGTTGAACATCAATTTGAAAAATTAGGTTATACAATTTGGTTAGTCTAGAAACCTACCAGCTATAAACATAATAATCAATAAATTTTTTAAAATTTATTAATATAAAGGAGCATGCATGACATTGTTTTGAATCAATAAGAAATAATAAGAAATAGACGTTAGAGGAAACCAATTATTCTAATTCTATTAAAGTAATGTGATTTGAAGTTATTTTTAAAAGTTCGTTACGAAATGGAGAACGAAATCTTCTTTGTAAGGGTGTGGAAATCTCTCCGACGCGTTTTAAAAACCTGGAGGGAAAGTTTAACCTAGAGGGAAAGCTAAAAAAGGACAATATCCCAAATAGATGCGTTTTAAAAACTTGGAGGGAAAACTCAACCTAAAGGGAAAGCTCATGTAGGACAATATCCCTAATAGACAAGCTCAACTTAAAGGAAACGCTCAAAGAGGACAATATTCCTAATAGACAAGCTCAACTTAAAGGAAAAGCTCAAAGAGAGGACAATATTCCTAATAGACAAGCTCAACTTAAAGGAAAAGCTCAAAGAAGACAATATCCGTAATAGACGCGTTTTAAAAACTTGGAGGAAAAACTCAATCTAAAGGGAAAGCTCAAGGAGGACAATATCCCTAATAGACAAGTTCAACTTAAAGGAAAAGCTCAAAGAAGACAATATCCCTAATAGGCGCGTTTTAAAAACTTGGAGGGAAAGCTCAGTCGTTACCTAATCAATTCTAAAACGTAACTTTAATCTCTTTAACACATCCTTTTATCCCATCTTAGGCAACCGTCCAAACATTTTCCTTCACTTTTACGGCCCTATTCAAGAGAATGATTCATTTCATTTTGTTTACATTTTTTTAAATTATAGTACGTCTTATTGAAATTACTTTTAATCGAATGATGTTTATTTGGTCTTCAAATGATTCTAAATGGTATATCACTTCATTTTTAACCTAATAAAATTTATGACTAAGTTTATATTCATTTTGACCATTTAAATTCAACTTTTCAGCTAAATATAGAAAGGAAAAAAGAGACTTGGAAAACAAAGAACTTTCCCAAGTTCCATTAATTGGTACAACTAACCAATAAGAAAAGAGGTTTCTTCTATATTTCAATGTGAAAAGATAATATGTAAATTAAGAAAAAGTTTTCATCAATAGAAATTGGTCGAACAGCCCGCCATTAATTATGAAAGTAAACGGAATCTCACCCACACCATACCATGCTTCATCCAGCAGAGAATAGCATTGTTAATATGTTCTCAAAAGAATCAACTCTCCTTCATGTCTTTCTCAACATATCCCTTCCTTCTTGAAAATGTAGTCCACTGCTTCTTCAACGGAGTCGACTACCTGCAGAAGAATGAAGCGTTTTTCATACTAACAATGAAGTACTTCCTCTAAAAGAAGAGCAGAAGAGCTAGAATTAAGATCTCATTCAAAGAGAAATATATAAAATATCTCAGTTTCTTTTTGTATATTATATGGATAATCAGATCTGCAAGGACTTGATTGGAAATTATTTTATTGTCTTTCTTCAAGGAAGACGTGAAGAAACATAATCAACTTTAATTCGAGACAGCTATTCAAAATCTTAGTGAAAGACTGAATTTGTTATCTCATGTTTGAGGGCTTCTTCAAACTTCATCCCAAACACGTCATTTTCTTTCCTAACAGTTAAACGGAGTGGAAAATAACTTGGAGAGAAATGTTTAACCTACCAGATCAGCTGGATACTTGTCATGATTTTCTCTTCCCTTAAAAACCCCTGTTCTAGTCAGGATAGAAAACCAAGGACTTCCAGCCTGAATTTCAAAAGTATCAGGCCAATGAATGTGATCAGTCAGATTAGTATGCAACAGAAAATGGGGAAGAACAAAAAAAAGTGGCTTCTTCTTAGCTAGTTAAGATCACCTAACCTGGATTGCTCCATTGATATCGACAGAAGGATTATCCCCTATCATATACAGAGTCTTGAAGTGATTAGTTTCAGTATTCGCATCCATCTTGTTTTGATGAATTGATGACACTAGTTTAAGTACAGCTTCGGCATTGCGAAATACGAGCGTATTTGGTTTTCCATAGCATGTGTACTGCAAAGCATGAGGGTGAATCCTGCATCATAAAATAACACGAGCGCTTCACATATGATCAACTCTCAGATCGAATCCATAGTCGACAAACTTTATTTTTTCTTCGGATTAGGAGAGTTTCCCCACAAAAAACAACTGAATGGGATGCATGTATATTCAATGTTTGGATGAAAAAAACACCTGCATTAACAAACTAGGTGCAAAAAAGTGACAATGACCATTTATAGGCAGAGATGTTAATAGCAAGCCTTACAGCGTATTGCTAGACATTGTTGATTTAGCCTTATGTTTAAACAATAGCAAGCATTCTTCAATTTGGTTGTTTTTATTCTTCGGTTACACGGAACATTCGATGTTGGCTAGATATGCATTCCTAA
Source organism: Cucurbita pepo subsp. pepo (assembly GCF_002806865.2). Taxonomy (NCBI): domain Eukaryota; kingdom Viridiplantae; phylum Streptophyta; class Magnoliopsida; order Cucurbitales; family Cucurbitaceae; genus Cucurbita; species Cucurbita pepo. Next base: position 6,983,783 of record NC_036657.1, read on the forward strand.
AAAAATACCATGCCTGATTGATCATACAATACATCATGTTATCTTGGCTATGGCTTCGTGTCATGAGGAAATTTACTGAAAACCAGTGGGTGCTTCAGTTAATTGCAAGTTTTCTTTTCATATACTTATGAGGTAGTCTAAATTCGTACCTACACAATGATAATGGGAATTTACATCTTTATTCTAAAGCAGGATTACACAATTTTATAACATGAAATTCTATTGGTTGGCGACTTTTATGCTTCAACTTTCAAGGAAGGTAAAATTTTCTGGGATCCTATACTCATATGCCAGAAATTACAATGACATGGGTCAGTAATGATCCAAGAGGCAGCATGAACAACTATCTCAACTACTTCCAGACAAGTAACCTATGACATTTAACACCTACGGTAATATTTGTCTTACTTATTGTAGATAGACTCTAGGGCAATTCTGAAAGCTCCCATACCAAAACGTTCACAAGGAAAAGCAGCCTGCCTTAAAGAGAACCATGTTAGTTACAATATAGAACCATCAAACATTCAATAAAAAGGAAAATAATAGTTGGGGGGGGGGGGGANATCAATTCTGAAACGATCCAAGAGTATATGACTAGTAACCTGGTATTCAAGGTCATCGTGTGCAAAATACAAGTTCGGTTGGTGTCCAAATTCTCTTCCTGGAAGACCTCCGGTTCTTAAGATATCACAAAGTACCTGATTTAGCAATACTATGTTCCTTAGTGCATAATTAACAGAGTAATGAAAAGTTCTGTAGTTGTTTAAAAGAGTTTCAACAATGGAAATCGATTTCATAATATTGAACTGGCAATTAAGGTGGAAAAAGTTAAAATCAAATGGCCAATCCAAGTAGAGCTCTATGGATAAGGCACCATTGTCATCTCAAGGGTCAATGATTCAATCTATCGCTCCACGATTGTTGAACTAAATAAAAGGTTTAAACTAAATGTAATAGTCACAAAAATAGACTTTGAAATTGAAGTTTGACCTGATTTCAGATAGGGCCCACAAATTAAGAGTAATTCCTACTTGAAGCAATCGAACACAAAGGGAAAATTATCGAGTGATAGCATAAGCTATGATGGTAGTTGTTGGATCAAATCGATGAAATAGGAAGAGAACTTCATAATACATGGAGTTCAGAAAGAAGAAACAATTGTTGGAATGCAAAGAACTTCAGTAAGACTAATGGTAAGACTAATGACTGCATCATGAACTAACTACAGAAATCTTCAAGATCTTCTACAGGGAAAAATGTGCCTAGCCTTTTCATTCCTTGAAAGTGGAAATATTAGAAAAGAGTATCCCATCAAGATTACAGATGAAAAACCCTGCAACCAAAAGCTTCATGGACGGATGGATGGGCTTATATGATGTCTTGCAGAGAAAAGGGGGCAGAGAGAGAAGAAAAAATCTTCACTCACTTCAGTTTGTTCTGCATGATTAAAGAAGTCTACATTTTCTAAACGCAGAAAGGAAGTTGATTGTCCCTATACTTTTAGTTATTTTATCTCATCGAAATTGGAAAAGAATTGATCAATTCCTTCAATAGAGGGCAGAAAGAAAAAATGAGATTAAGATCTATTTATTGCAAGAACACGTCATGGAAGATGTAAAGCTAAAGGCAACCTGAATATCCCTGCTCCAATCAACAGAATCACTAACGATGAAGGCAGCATCAACTCTCTCAGAGCAAACTTTCTTCTTTTCAGCTAGATTTGAGATAGTTTTTTCATGATTAGCCCCGTTTATAGTCGTCCATTTCTTATATGGTGCCAGAGGATCAATGTTATCAAAGAAGGATGTATATTCATCAATTGAAAGAACATTCCTGAAGATAAAAGAATGCATAAAGCTCATATAGCAAGGAACAGTCATCGAGTAGATATGATATAAATAAAACCACAAAATTCTATCAGAACAAAAGCTTACCGAAATCCATATTCAGACATCACTGCAGCGGGTTCTCCTTTTCCAACAGCAATCACAAGTTTGTTTTCATATCTGGCACACAAATTGAAGTATCTATGAGATCAAACTTAAAGGAAGTTATTTACTTTACCAACCAAAGAATTGAAGTTCATTAGTTTTAGCCAAAGTAGACAGACTAAGCTGTGGCTGCTACTGCCTCTATGCATAATCAGGTATAATAATTTAAGGTTTGCATCAACTTCCTGTTATCGGACAAGCTATATTTGTATGTTAAACCAAACTTATCTAATATCATTATTGGATGGGGCACAAAATTAGTGCCTAAGATTGGCTAAAGTAAATAATTAATGATCAATTTTAAATCGTCTAATGTAAATATTTACAGAGGCATTTGAAGCAATCTTTAAATAAATTTTACTTCAGGCTTTTTAAATAACCAATACATTTGAAAAATGGGGTTCGAAGTGTCATCTGAAGAGGTAGAAAATAAATGGTACAGAAACCAATTCCGGTCAGATTAAACTATACCTGTTTACAAGGTGTTTAAATGGTGAATGGCCCTGAACAACCTGTTCAAAATCCAAACGAAAGGGTATTAAGCAATAATCTATGTGAAAATTTCCTTCATGGGGCAATGGGTAAAAACCTTCATGGGTTAAAAGGAAAAGTAAGAATAGAGTCTAGAAGAGAAGTATATATGATTAACACTCTTGATTAATCAGCCGTCTAGAAAGGAGTTTGTATGCAGATCTTACCTGTAAAGGTGATATATCTACGCCCAAAACTTCACTCAAATCTGAGGCTCTCTTGGATTCACGAACTCCACCTCCTGCAGAAGTAACCAAAACTAGAGCTGAACACACCATTTAAAGCCTCTCAAGATTTCAGACAACACATAAATTATGCCCAAACGGTGTCCTACTAGCAATCCATAAAACCATGAGCTCAGTAAATTCAACTAAGGCATTTCAAGAGACTATGAACTTGGCTTCACACAGAATTAAGTAAGTGTAGACCAACTGCCTCAAGAAAGATACTCGGCAACTTTTGATTGTAGCAAAAGGCAATATTTCTAGAAGGAAAAAAGGAAACGATTTGAAAACTCATGTCAATAGATCAGAATGGTAGCAAAACCAGGGATAGTTAGGTTAAGAATTTCCTAGGATCCTTGGAACGTTTACCACCCCTTGTAATCCAAACTACAAAATGAGCAAATGCATTAGCCCTCAGCGCGAAGAAACTCTCTCCAACTTTCTCTCTTACACCTAAAACTTAGCCTATCACATTCCATTGCATCCAAAAGTGTACCCATTTAGTAACTGTGTAGACATATAAGTGTCCTGTGGCGTGTCTGAATATATGTACATATTGCGACGATATTTGTTACGAAGATTATGACCAGTCATTCTGTTACAAAATATCAAAATGAATAATAGCTCAATCTCGTAGAACAATTCCTAATCAATTCATCATTCATGTACATCAAATTGATATTAGAATGTGACCAAAGAATAACCCTTTGACAGGAAAAGATGCAATATAAAATAGATACAAACTAATTTATAAATTGGAACGGTTATACCAAACCATCATCAGCCTGTGACCAAATTGAATAATTATATCGTTGAGCAACCCCTAGTTAATTCCGGCACGTAAAATTGAAAAGTAGAGTATGATCAGGGAATTACCATTTGTCAGGAAAATATAAGGAATCCTTAATACACCTGCCAAGGAAAGGATATTAACGAGCAAATTTAGTCCCAAAAAGTTTCGAAGATACTTAAAAAGAGAGAAAAAAATTAAAACGATGAAACAATTTCAGCGTGGCTGCGCTCCAAAAACAAAGAAACCATACCGGAATCGTCATATAACTTTCTCAGAGCTTGTGGAGAGCCTCCAATCGGAGCATCGCCTCGGAGAAGCACGCCATCAATGTCGAACGCAATGCCAAACGTAGGTCTGCAAAATAACTACGTCAATCACAACAGAATCACACGCTTTTTCTCTCAAGCAAGCGATTACAGAAAGATTGAATTCACAAAGAAAGAGATGAAGTAGGAACCTGGTGAATTGCGAGAAAGTGTGTGAGAATGAACGCAAGAAAATAGATGACAACGGCGGTAATCGGCTTCTGCTTCGGTTCCGCAGCGGCTTTGAGAAGATCCGGAAGCTCATTCTGTGGCTTTTCGTTGCAGTTCAGACTGAAAATGTAGGCGTATCGTGCATCACCATTCCAAGTTCATTTTCAATATTGAGAAGTTCGAGCCAGAAATTCTACAAACTCCTATAAGTGTAGATTTGAATTTTTAGTCCTAAATTTTTTTAATTTTTCTCATTAACATTTCATTCTAAAATAATAATAATGACGTGGCAGTGACCGTGACCGAAGGAGACATAAGAAGTAGAGCCTGGCTGGGTTCAAGCTGGTCTCGTGCCGTCGGTTTGCTCTTACCGGAGGGATTATTCCCAATGAGTGATCGGTTTGCTCATACCGGAGGGATTATTCCCAATGAGTGATCGGTTTGCTCATACCGGAGGGATTATTCCCAATGAGTGATCGGTTTGCTAGTTCACGCAAATCTAAACCTCCTTCGTAAGGAGACTCAAAAAAAGAAAGGTAAGCGTCATAACATATATCATAGGGTTTAGGGTCTTGTGATTGTATGAAGGACGCATGCTATGTGATCCCTGCAGTGTTTTATCTTATGATTGTATGATGTGTACTATGTTATATTTTTATACTATGATATATGTTATGACGCGTACAAGTTATTCTGAACTTTGTTATGTTATCAGGCGGATATTAACTTGGCAATACCTGGTCGAATCCAAATTGTGGCCCTACACGATGAAGGTTGTAATCTACCTCAGGGTAATCCATTTCTATTTTATTACCTAATTGTTCATATTCCTGCTAGTAAAGTTTCAAATTTACGAAGAGGAGCACTTTGATGCCCAGAAAGTCCCATGTCCAAACCAACCGCCGATGATTTCTGAAAAGTTATTTGATGCATGAACCTCCATGTACTATGTAAACTATGTATGTTAATCATGAACAACCGACCAGTATCAAGTATGTACGTCTCATAGGAACGCTATGTCAAGAAAAGAATGAAAGTGTGACTAGTGTCATGAATATATGTCATGTTTTAATATTACGAGACTTTATGCATTTTGTATGATACGTGCATAGAGATACTTCTCCATTATGTTTAATACTAACACTTACGTGATATCTATGTTTACCATGATATTATGTGGGTCCTTTCCCTCATTGGCGTATGACATCGAGGTATGTACTAGCTTGACGAACTAGGCCCAAAGGATAGTACATATACGAACCCACCTGATGGGTCCCTATACGCGGGAATGGACCATGTGTAAGAGAGTACTACACATTCAACCATCATTGCTTGTTTTTACATTTTCCAACCCAACACTGAAGCTACTTATTAAATACTCAAGATACGTGTTAGTTCTTTTCAAGCAAAGGTAACACACCCCTGTACGAATAACAGCGTTGAACACTCAACTTTTATGACCGGCAGCAATATCTCCTATCAATCAGTACTAAGAACAAAATTAGCCAAATTTACTCATTAACCTGTAATTAATCTTAAATCTACTATACTTATAATCAAAACAAAAACATTAGCCAAATTTACTCATTAACCTGTAATTAATCTTAAATCTACTATACTTATAATCAAAACAAAAACATACACCTAAAAACAATTCAAGAAATTGAAATTTCTTAAAGCTATTATTATTTAAGTTCCTGCCTCCACACAAACAGAGACAATCATCTTTGCACGTTGATAACAGTAATTCCATTATCAACATGAACTCACAATATCAAAAACAAAACTGTGTTTGGTATTAAACAGTAGAAACAATACCAGGAAGAGCAGCAAACCATTTCTTTTTTCCTCCTAGAAGCTCAATCCAAAGGCTGAGGAAGACGCAGCCCTTTTTTATGTCACACCAGCCCCATCACTGGATGCAAGATTCCAGAAGATGGTGAATATAGAACCCTTCCAGTCCTGATAAATGAACCTTTTCCATGACTATATACAAGAACTAGATGTTCCCCAGCTTTCCAACAGCTAACACGACATCGATTCACACTATCATACTCCGCTTAATCTTCGAAAAACAAAATTAACTCTTCATTCAAGACCCAACAAACTGAAGAGGAGCAAAGTGTTTGAAACTACATGTAATTTGGATTGAACTTGAGAGATGCCCTCCATATAAGCTCTTTTATTTCTTCTTCATCCAAGGATGCCTGTTCGAAATCGAAGTTGAAAGGAGAAGGGCAGGTTGGTTCTTCATTGATTTCATGAAGACTTAGTATATATGGGTGATTCATCGCCTCCTCGACTTGTAAACACGATAAGAAATACACACCATGTCAAGAAAATGTAGGTTCTTAAAGTAATGTCAGATGCAAAGGTAGGTGCATTACCAGTTATTCTCTTGCTTGGATCAAAGAGCAGCATCCTCTCTGCAAGATCAACAGCCAGTGGAGGAAGATCTGGGAATTTTTCAATCAGTGGTTGTTTCGGGAAATGAGGAAGTTGCTTAACGTATTTCCTTGCATTATCACTTCTAAGAAACCCGAGATCGGAATCATCTGGTGAACCAAGCAACTGTTTTTGGGGTAAGATAAAGAAATAACTCCATTAAAAAACATCACAAGTCTAAGGTTGCAACCCATGCAAATTATAATTCAGGTAGGTAGTTTATTGTCCTCTTTAGACTTTTCTTTCTAGGCTTCCCCTCAAGATTTTAAAACGTGTCTGCTAGGGAGAGGTTTCCACACCCTTATAAAGAATGCTTCGTTCTCCTCCTCAACCGATGTGGGATCTCACAATCCACCCCTCTTTAGAGTCCAACGTCCTCGCTGACACTCGTTCCCTTCTCCAATCGATGTGAGACCCCCCAATCCACCCCCTTCAGGGCCCAGCATCCTTGCTAATACACCGTCTCGTGTTCACCCCCTTTGGGGCTCAGCCTCCTTGCTGGTACATCGCCCGGTGTCTGGCTTTGATACCATTTGTAACAGCCCAAGTCCCGCTAGCAGATATTGTCCTCTTTGGGCTTTCCCTTCCAGGCTTCCCCTCGAGGTTTTAAAACACATCTACTAGGAAGAGGTTTCCACACCCTTATAAAGAATGCTTCGTTCTTCTCTCCAACCGTGCTGCATGTATAATTTCAAACGGCAGGAAAATGGAAGACAGTGATTGAGTACCTCGGTTATAAGCCCCAATTGCTGCACATAGTCTTTTCCAGGGAACAGTGGCTCCCTCCTTAGAATTTCCATGAGAATACATCCAACAGCCCAAATATCGATCGCTGCAGTGTATTCAGAAGTGTTGAGTAGAAGCTCAGGCGCTCGATACCATCGTGTCACAACATATTCTGTCATGAAATCTGTCTCTGATGTTGTTCTTGCTAACCCAAAATCACAAATCTTGAGGTCACAATTTGCATTGAGAAGCAGATTGCTTGGTTTTAGATCTCGGTGCAAGACATTTGCAGAGTGTAAATACTTCAAACCTCGCAGTAATTGGTATAAGAAGTACTGTCCAAACAATAAACAAACACCGCTTTAACAGGCTTAACAAGAGACATGTTCTCTAACCAAACACAAAAATCATTCAGACTGTTTCAGATAGCTTCTTGTTGCTTCAACAAAATTATAATTCAAATAAAACTTCGTATTAACTATTGAAACAGAGATTGGCTAACATCTCACTCGAATGTAATAGATTCTAAGTAAACCTCAGGGAAAGGATGATAATTATCCCTTACCTGACAGTGATCGTCTGTCAGAGCCTGACTAGAGCGAATGATCTGGTGCAGGTCAGTGTCCATTAATTCATACACAATATACACATCATTGAATTTTTCCTTCTCTGGTGGAGGAATTATATCTTTGATTTTTATAATCTGAGAAGAGGGAAAGGAGATAATTATGCTACAATCATAAAATAATATAAGTTCCTCAGGAAAACTCTCCAAGGATTATATCAGCAATGAATTTTGCAACTATCCCTTCATCAAATCTGTTCATGACATAACAAAAGTACAGCTGAAGTAGAAGCAATGCTTCGAATATGTAACTAAAAAGTTCTGGGACGGAGAGGGGAACAAAACAGTCTTTCTAAAGGTGTGGAAACTTCTCCCTAGCAAACACATTTTAAAACCCTGAGGGAAAGCCCGAAAGGAAAAGCCTGAAGAAGGCAATATCTGCTAACGGTGGGCTGAACCGACATAGTTCAAGNAGGGAAAGGAGATAATTATGCTACAATCATAAAATAATATAAGTTCCTCAGGAAAACTCTCCAAGGATTATATCAGCAATGAATTTTGCAACTATCCCTTCATCAAATCTGTTCATGACATAACAAAAGTACAGCTGAAGTAGAAGCAATGCTTCGAATATGTAACTAAAAAGTTCTGGGCTGGAGGGGAAACACAACATTCTTTCTAAAGGTGTGGAAACTTCTCCCTAGTAGACACATTTTAAAACCTTGACGAGAAGCCCGAAAGGAAAAGCCTGAAGAGGGCAATATCTGCTAACGGTGGGCTGAACCGACATAGTTCAAGCATTCGAAATTCAAAATATATAATCCACACGTTTTGCCTCATTAGTTAAACTCAAATTCAACCAGAATATCCATTCAAGTATGCACCCAAATGAAGAAATTTAAACCAAGCATACAGAGCTGAGTTGGGATAAATACATTGTCATGGTCCATATGGCATAGGAGTTCTATCTCACGAAGGGTCCTCTTGGCATCAATCCGGTTATCAAAAGCGTTCCCTATCTTCTTTATCGCTACCTCTTCCTTCGTCTCAGAATTGGTCGTACAACTGATTAAGCAGATTATCAAAATCATAGCACATAAGAAAGCATTCATCAAGAATAAGAAACATAAACAGAAATTCGATAGATTACCAAAAATCAAAGAACTACGAAACCCCAAATCAGCAGCAGAAATGGAAAATCAACAATCAGAACAGAACACGGAGGAGAAAAGAAGTAAAAAGAAGTGACGAGAATTACCAAACAATGCCGTAAGCACCGCGTCCAACAGGTTGAATCGAAGGGGCGTACTTGGCGGAGACCTCGAAGAAGTTGCCGAGAACGTTGTAGAGCAAGTACTTGCCGTCGTAGGTGGGAAACCCTTTAATCTCCATAGCGGAAGAATCGTTCTCCATGTTCTTGGATGAAAATCTGAGACGAAGAAGCTTTGAGAGTGACAATGGCGAGAGAGGGAGAGCGTTAAAAAGATTGGAAGAAGAAGGAGAAAAAGCGTCGGCGTCTCATCTGGAATTCTACTTTGCGCGTCTTTCACAGTTTGAAACTTTGAAATTTGAATATTCATTCTTCACTTTTCTTTTCTCTTTTGGGTCCCCATTCAAGTGAATAAGACAAATAAATTAAATTTGTATATGCCTTTTGTTTTCTCCATTTTTTTAAATTAAATCGTTCTCGTTCTCGTTCTCGTTCTCGTTCTCGTTTCATAACCATTTTCGNTCAAGTGAATAAGACAAATAAATTAAATTTGTATATGCATTTTGTTTTCTCCATTTTTTTAAATTAAATCGTTCTCGTTCTCGTTCTCGTTCTCGTTTCATAACCATTTTCGTAACGGACTATTTTGACCTATTACGTATCGATGTCAGTCGACGTGGGATCTTACAATCCACCCTCCTTAGGGGCTGACGTTCTCGCTGCTACACCATTCGGTGTATGGCTATGATACCATTTGTATCAACTCAAGCTCACCGCTAGTAGATATTTCCTGTTTCAACCCGTTACTTATCGCCATCTGGCTTATGATTTTAAAACGCGTCTACTAGGAAGAGGTTTTCACACCCTTATGAGTAATACTTTGTTCCCCTCTCCTACTAATGTGGGATCTCACAATCTACCCCCTCTTTGAGAGCCACGTTCTCATTGGTACACTATTCGGTGTCTGCCTCTGATACCATTTGTAACAACTCAAGTCCACCGCTAGTAGATATTGTCTGCTTCAACCCGTTACTTATCGCAATCAGGCTTACGATTTTAAAACGCGTCTACTAGGAAGAGGTTTCCACATCCTTATGAGTAATACTTCGTTCCCTCTCCAACTGATGTGGGATCTCACAATCTACCATTCTTGAGAGCCAACGTTCTCATTGATACACAGTTCGGTGTCTGGCTCTGATATCATTTGTAACAGCCCAAGCCTGTTGCTACTAAATATTGTCTGCTTTGGCTCGTTACGCATCGTTGTCAGTCTTATGATTCTAAAACCCGTCTACTAGGAAAAAGTTTTCACACCCTTATAAGTAATATTTTGTTCCCGAGATGTGGGATCTCACAATTCACCTTCTTGATGGCCCAGCATTCTCGCCAACACACCGACTGGCTCATTCCGCTAATAGATATTGTCTGTTTTGGCCCTTTACGTATCGTCGTGTGCCAGACTCGTTTTGAAACCATGAGACTGACAACGATACGTAACAGACTAAAACGAACAATATTTATTAGCGGTGAGCTTGAGTTGTTACAATTTTGGTCCTACTGTTTCTTAAGCACAACAAAAAGAAGTTACAAAGCATCCAACATGGAGTATCTCGTTTGATAGTCAAACATTAAGATCCATAGGAAGAAGGGTTTTATACTCGAGATTTAGTTGTAATGCCTCGGTGTTGAAATGCTTAATTTCACAAACAATCATAATGGTAATTGCATACCGAGCATTACAAGCGATACTATAGAGAGTATCATTAGGGACTGTGACAATCTTTCCAGCTTTAAGAGAACCGGTAGCCTCTTGAGGCAGAGCGAATTGCTTATAGAATGTTTTCAGTGTCACGGTCATGCTCGTTCAAGGCATGTTGTCTGTGGTCGCATGCCTATGCCATGTCGAATCTTTTATTTAATTTCATGTTGTATTGCCTTACTATTGTATTTTCTGTTTGTATGACTACTTGACGAAATCATGTCTAGGCCTGACAGACCCGAATCGCCTTAAAATGTACTATAGGGGGTGTGATTAGTTGTCAACTCCTCCCTTGATTTTGTATGACCATTCGACTAAATCATGTCTAGGCCTATTAGACCTAAATCGCCTCAAAAGATACTATAGGCGGATGCGACTAGTTGCAAATTCTCCATACGTGGAAAGTTATATGTTATTTAATCCGTTGTTTTGCCTTTTGCTTATATTACGTTGGTTTCAAATCTTATTTAATTTTTACTTTCAAACTCGCTTTCGAAAATCTCTGTGCTCTGTTTTCTAAAACCTTCTTCTCAATACAGGGCCAGAGGCTTGAGCATACGTTGTCCGGCGGTAGGCGACACGAATCCAAGCTCTATCTGCTGGTATAATATAGATGTCTTCTCTGTCAATAGTCAATCAATCAGGCAAAGCAGGAGCCAAGCCAACTCACTGGGGGGAATCCCTTACTTGTTCGGCTAGCGGATGTAATATAGTACGAGAATGTATAACCCAAGTTCGGTACACCAAGCCGTTACACAAATCTTTTTCGTTTAAATAGGTTATCCCATATCAGCTGACCAATCAACAAAGATCTGAAGAATGACGACCCGTTTTTGAGCTTACGAAAGGAAATTCCATTAGAACATATAACAAAAACGTGAATGGGAGACCGGCCGTAGGCTACACAAATCCAAGTTGGCTTGACTCACTCGATATTGGGAGTGAGTGTCACACAATCGCAAAATCCGCACAACCTCATACAACATTTTTTCAAGTTGTACATCGTAAATTTAAATGGTAAATGACATATAAAATCATATATAGTAAAAAGTTATATATGGTAAAATTGTATATGGTAGATAGTTATATATATATATATATATATATTCCTTTGAAATGTACTTTCTAGTTATCTGTATTCTCTTGTTGTATGTATCTGGAGTCATCAGTATAAACCTTTAGTCAATATTTCTTCTTGCATTTTCTCTGTTCAATTTTTTGTGTTCAAGGAGATTGTGTGTGTTGTTGTGTGATCTTAACAAAACCTACCTTCGTATGGTTACAAGTCCAGTCCTTGTCGCAGCGCAGTAATTAGTAGGCGATCCAAGACCTGAGATAAAGACACTTCCTGATGTCGAATTCCAAAAACCAGCAAGAGGTTCCCCACTCTTCTTCGTAAGCCCAGCCTATACAAACCAAACAAGGGCTAAGTTTTTTTTCTTTTTCTTTGTTGAACCCTCCACCAGTCTATCCTCTTTCGATATATCTCAATTATAGCGTTCGTTATCAGAAGTAAGCGCTTACCGAGGAATAGAAAGGGAGGACAGGTTGGTTCGAGGACTCGTTGGTCAAAGGAAAGAGTAGGTCTTGATGCCGAGACGGAGGCATATGAGGAGAGAGTGTCACGTACAGTTCCTTTGAGAAAGGTGTGATACCACCACCTATCAGGCCTGACAAGCGGTCCACGAAGCTGCATCCCTACTCACCTGGTCCATGCACATCGCTCTCTCCAGGAGGTTGGCTACCTATCTGGTTGTAAATCACTAGGTTATTTGCACGTGCCCATAATCATTTTAGATCGGTTAACCACCATCATGATAACCATGAACTCGACTCTCATAAGTAATACCCACACGAAAAGAAACCAACTCTTGTATTCTCCCTTGCCTTCAGTACTGTTACCACATCGACAAGTGTCGAGGAAGACCCAGATGGTGATGTCATTGAAGACAACGATAGGTATTGAGATTTCGTCGACTTCGATGGTGAAAAGTTCGAGCTTGGTTACCTAATTAAAATTGAACCCTAAACTAAGAACTAAAGATGAAATTTTAGAGGATGGGCTTATGCCCTTATTATAAGTCCAAATAGAAGAAGACCCAAAAATGTAACCATAAATCTTACCTTGGCCCATGAATTTGCTCAATTATTGCCCTTTGTTTTAATGCTTGACCATGGCTTTGAAATATGGGATCAAAGCTCACTTACCTCGATAGTAGTGTACATTATTATAATCCCGTTTTCAACGCTATACAAACTTCGAACATAACTCGATGATGTTCAAACTTATCTACAATTGTCATGGAATACGCTCTAAATTGATTAAAATTAAGGGAAACTAGCTTAAAAAGTGTTCAATCGATCGAAAACTGTAGAAGTTCGAGCTGAATCAATTAAATTTGGGCATAGAACATTTTTTAGAAGTCAAACTTCAAAATTTGAGTTAAACTTTCATAAGACCAACTTTACATTTTTTTTTTTTTTTTTTTTTTNTAAAAATAAAAATAGAAATAAAAAATTGTTAGATGCCACGTAGACAAGTGTGAAAACACATAAGTCAACCTATGCCTACCTTTTCAATAAGTTAAAAAAGAGAATCTTTGTGTCTTTTTATGTCGCTAAAGCATATATGTTACCATTTATATTTTTATAATACATATGTTTAGGGGGTGTATATGGTACGGGTTGGGTTTGGTTGATGGATTTTTTTGACCCAACCAAAAGTTCGGGTTGGTTGAATTGGCCCAAAACTTTTCACAACCCAACCCAACCCACTATTTTCGGGTTGGGTTCGGGTTGGGTTGTCAAAATTTCTTTTTTTAAGTTTTATTTATCCATAATTTATAATTATTCAGATACAATCTTAGATAAAATATATTAAAAGTTTACAAACAAACACAAATCAATTCATAATTATTCACAAAAGAAAAAAAAATCAGCGAAAATTATAACATATTAACATAGTTCGACATTATCATAAAATTAAATACTACTAAATGCCGACATTTCTTGAAGATTGGTTAAAGTAAGAAAAAATACGAGGATATATCATTAAAAGTTACTTAATATATTTTATATATTTGCATTTGGCTCGGGTCAACCCGAGGGTTTTATCCACGAACCCGAAATCGAACCGATTCAGTTCGGGTTCAGAAAAATGAACCCAACCCTACCCGAAATGCTAATCCAATCCAATCCAACCCTTGTAGTTCGGGTTGGGTTGGTCCGGGTTGTCGGGTTGTCGGGTTGCCGGGTTGAATGTACACCCCTACATCCTACATCTATTTCAAAAAAAAAAAAAAAAAATATATATATATATATATATATATTTAAAATAATATATTATTGTAAACGAATGCATAAAAAACCAAATCAAATAAGAAAGAAAACAAGAAAGTGTTTTAATAAATAAATAAATAAATGGGGTTCTCTTATTAATAATGGTACTAATATTTGCACATGTTGGTATTTGAAATTACAAAAGTACCCTTACCCAAATTACGCGTAATAATCCCAAACGCTATTTTAATTCAGAATTTTATTATTTTTATATTTTAAGTATATGACTTTAAGCAATGCGATTAATTAATTTTCTAACTGAAAAATGAATTTATTTTTTCTCAAAAAGAAAGAAATAAATAAATAAATAAATAAAATCCCAAAATATTACTGATCCTCATCCAAATTTCGGTATCTTCAAAATTATTGGATCTTTGGTTGAAATTAAATTTTAATTTCCCAAAAGGATATTCCAATTGAATTTTTTTTTTAATCTCTAAGTTAAGTTTTCGATGTGCCAAAGATTTAGACAAGCACTCAAGTCAACGAAAAACCACCGGGTTTTGGTCAAGTGTTGACTTTCCATCAGCTATAGAATCTGGTAAACTCGCATCACTATGACTTTTTTCTGTAAACATAGTATAGACTCAATATTCCTAGAATAAAGAAGAAACTCTTGAATCAGTAGCTACACGCATTACCACGTTCACTTGCTTCTCATAAAAACTTTTAATATACAATGCGAGACCAAATTGAAAATTAAACTGAAATTGATGGGTAACCATATAAATGATTCATTTAATATCATGGTATGTTCTATATAATGAATTATTTAAAGATCTAAGTTGAGATCTTGAAAATTAACTATTTATGTGTATAAATTTGTATAGTTCAAGTATTAATTGCATTAATTATTTTGTATTTCAAATAGTTGTAAACAAAAGACTATAATTATTCTTTGACCGTCTTCAATCTTCCTCATCAGACCAAATTCCACTTTTTCAAACACCCACAGTCAAAAATTTTCAAAAGAATCCCAAAAAAAGAAATAAACAGTGATTCAAAGAACACTAAAAAGTCCACTCATCCCAAAAAAGAAGAACAAATCCCAGCCAGAAACTCAAATTCAATGGGTGATTTTCAGAATGATGTTAAGTTTTCAAAAGAATCCCCAAAAAGAAATGAACAGAGATTCAAATGAACACAATCATCCCAAAATAAACAGAATGAAGAACAAATCCCAAGCAGAAACTCAAATTCAATGGGTGATTTTCAGAATCATGTTAAACAGAGATCACAGTTTCCACAAGAATCCTCAGAGGAAATCACCAGAATTCCTCTTAATCCAACAAACAAACAGATCAAAACAAATCCTCAGAAGAAATTCAACGGATAATTTTCAGAATAATCCATACAGGAAGAGCCAAATGTGTAACCAAATTTCATTTCAAATTATATATGAATCATAATCTCAGCCTTCAGCAACAGAACAGGGGTCTCAAGAACTATACATTTACCAACGAAAAAATAATTAATCAGAACAAAAATAATACAAAGAAGAAGAAAATGGAGAGGAAAAACCCTATGGTTATGGTGTAGAGTAGATACTAAAACGATACACTACATCTGAACGGATACAGGGCGAGACCCCAAGCGAAAATTTACCAGAAGATTTGTGAGCGAGTTCAGGACTCGGGACTGAGTTACCGAGTCAGGAACTCGCTCATCTCCATTATTTTGACTCAGCATCAGAGTTATAGCCACTGGTACCTGGCGCCGGCGTGGTCGAACCCGAAGTTAGGGTTCCGTTTTCTCTCCCGCTTCTTGAGATTCCTTCCGGCGTCGATTTGAAGGTTCCGATGATGCTTTGAATGATCATGATCTTGATCCGTCCTCTTCTCGGCGGCAGGTCGGAGAATCGCTTTTTCTGTTCGTTGTTGTAATTCATTGAAATTCCGGTTGGAACCGGAGGAAGAAATGGAGATTGAGCAGCCGGAGCAGAGTGAAGGAGTAAGAAGGCAGCGAGAAGCTGCGGATTCGACGGCGGCGGGTGGCAGCTGAGGCGGTCTGAACAGAGGAAATCAGGTAAGTAATTGGTTTAGAAAGAGAGTACTAAATGAATGGGTTTTGTAGAGTGAGGATAAGGGTAAATTGGGGATTTCACTCTCCTCAGCTTAGCTTGTTCAAGAAGGCTGCTACAGTGTCCTAAGAGATGGGGTCCTTTTTTCAATTTTTAAAACTTCAGGGGGTAATATGCAATAAAAGGGAAATTTTGTTTTTCATTTTTGGGATAAGCACTCATTAAGAAGATTCTAGAATTAATATATATATGTATATATATATATATATTTATATTTTATCTTTTACATAATTAATTATATTTTAATATTCAATATTTGTAGTTTTGGACATTTACTACTCTTATTTTCCAAAATTTAACCTTTACTCACATTTTTAAAAAATATATATTAAATTAATTTAAATTTTAGTCTAAAAATTTCGGTTATACTCGAGACCAATGGAAGTGAAAATTACTACTTATACCACAGTGTGCACGGTTCTTTTCAGTAGCTCAATCATAAGAACTCTATAGTTAAGCGTGTTTTGCTTGAAGCAATTCTATGTTGAGTGATCTCTTGAAAATTTTCGTAAGATGCATGTGAGTGAGGCAGAGAATGCTGGAAGGACTCGTGTTGGTTTGTAGGGATCGTCCTCATTCTTAGAAGTGGTGAGTAAGTAATGTGGGCATGTCGCACGGGAATGCTGAATCCTAGACATTGTAAGTAAGTTATGAACTCCTATCGGTGAGAGTGGGTAAAAATGACTTTTGTCATCGATTCAATATGTCTTTTATTTTGAAAATTCGACCACACAAGAAATTTGGAACATTATCTTATAAGATGAAGTTCTCTAATCGATTAATTATAGGGGTAAAACAGACTTTTGATCCGAGTATAATTACAAACAATTCATAAAAGATCAGACTTATTTGTAATGATTATATTAATAAATATAACTGGTAATAAATGAAAATTGATTAATTAAAAAGTTTAATTAATTAATTTGGTAGAATTTAATTAAAAAATATATATATTGTTAGATATTTTAAATATAAAAGAAAAACTTAAATTATTATGTTTGGTAAATACAAGATTTAAATTAGTTAAATATATAATGAAATATATTTTTCTAAATTTAGCGACCAAATTTATAAAAATCTTTCAAATTTAAGAATAATATATATAATTTAAATAAGGATTAATTACGTAAGCATGAGTGACATCATAGAAATGAGAAATTTGATAATCATGACGTAGGTAAAAATAAATTGTGACTTTTATACCCTCAACTATTTAAGATTTTATTACGAAATAATTATAAATAAAAAAATGTAGCAATGACTGTATGCCAGCTAAGACATCGGATCATCTCTCTCCAATATTTTTCTTAAAATAAATTTGTTTTTTCTTTTGAATTTATCGTTAATTTTAAATTCATAGTTAAATTAATAAAATTATTCATAAACGTTCTATTTTTATCTTAAAAAATAGCTTAAATATTTTTAAAAACTAAATATTCTTAAATTTGTTTAAAAAAATTAATTTTTTTTAAAAAGAAATAAAAAAAATTAACTATGGAATGTAGATAAATAATTTCTGTATATATAGTGACATTTAAAACGTTTTAAAAATGTTTAATGTTATTAATATTATTTTTAAAGTTTATAATTTTTCTGAAATGATTATTCATCCATAAGAATATATTTATATTTTTTAAAAATATTAAGAGTGTTATTGAAATTTTTAAAAATTTAAAGAGATAAAATATAATGTTTAGGGTTTTTATTATTATTATTATTAATTTAATCTTAAAAATTTTTATTTTATATAAAAAATTAATTAAAAATGATTATTATTTTAGTATTTGAATTACAATATGAAATAAAAATTAATAAAATTATATGATATAATAATAATAATAATTTCTTATAATATTTAACGTTATACTTTTAAATTTGTTTTTTTAAAGAATATATATATAAAAAGAAGTGGAATATGATTGACGTCATAATTATTTTGAAAGTCGGAAAATTTAAGAAATTAATGGATAAAGAATGGAGAAATAATAGGATGCCACGTAGGCACTTTAAGGACTCTCTCTCTTATTGTGGTGGCTGCCAACTTTTATGCAAAATGCCAAATGTGACCTTTTTGAATGTGTTGATTTTTTTTTTTTATTATTAATATTATTTTTATTTTAAAGGTAAAATTTAAAAGTATTTTAATTTTTTTAAAAAAAATTTAATTTTTAAAAAAGCGTTTTTTATTGAAATATATATATATATATATATATATATATATATATATATATATATATATATATATATATATATATATTTTATTGTTTTTGCTGTCAAATTGTTGATTATAATATAAGTGGTTACGAGACGTCCGATGGAAAAACATATTGTAACATAGGTATGTTTTTTTAGTTGAGAATATAAATTATAATAATTCTACGTGGATCAATTGAAATTGATTAGACTAAACCAACCCGGAGAAAAACGTGTCCATGAGGGAACCACGTAGTACTTTCCTAAGTCGAGCCAAATTTTTGTAGGAGAAATGATAGACAAAACCCGAAGATAGTTGTCTTACCTAATAGGTCAGTGGAAAAAACAAGGAGAGGGATCTCACAGTCCACCTCACTTGTGGGCCCAACATACTCACTCGCACACGACTCAGTGTTTGATTCTTATACTATTTGTAGCAACTCAAATCCACCGCTAGTAGATATTGTCTGGGTGAGCCCAACATCCTCGCTCGCACACTGTTTAGTGTCTAACTCTATACTATTTGTGACAACCCAAATCCACTACTAGTAGATATTGTCTGGGTGGGCCCAACATCCTCGCTCTCACACTGTTTAGTGTCTAACTCTATACAATTTGTGACAACCCAAATCCATTACTAGTAGATATTGTCTGGGTGAGCCCAACATCCTCGCTTGCACACTGTTTAGTGTCTAACTCTAATACTACTTGTGACAACCCAAATCCACTGCTAGTAGATATTGTCTGGGTGGGCCCAACATCCTCGCTCGCACACTGTCTAGTGTCTAACTCTAATACCATTTGTAACAGCTCAAATCACCTCGTGAACAGATATTGTCCGTTTTGGCATATTACGTATCGTCGTTAGCCTCACGATTTTTAAAACAAATTTTCTAAGAAGAGGTTTTCACATCCTTGAAATGCTCGTTCTCCACTCCAACCGAGGTAAGATCTCACAAAAAATATAGATAAAAAACGTCGAACTCTAGAAATTAAAAAAATACCTTACATGATTAATGTGGAATAATCTCACTTTAATTATGTCAAATTTGGAATCTGATCCATTCATTTTCTAAATTAAAACAAAGTTAATATTCTTTAAAAAAGAATAAAGAAAAAAACAAAAAATAAAACACAACCCTAAATCATATAAATAATCCTTATCCAAATGTTGGAATCTTCAAATTTATTGGATTTTTGTTTGAAATTAAATTTTATTTTCCCAAAAAAAGATTCCAATTTATTATTTTTTTTATTGAAACACGATCGAAATATATTAATCTTTAGTTGGGGGTGTTCGAAAAAATTGAAAAATTCGATCAAATCCAACTCAATTTGTACGGTTTGATGAGTATGGACTAATTAGGGTCGGGTTGGGTTCTGAAAATTTTATGAATTGGGTTGGTTCATGAGTTTCTCTAAAACTAGGTTAAACCGAACAAATCCAAATTGACTGTCAATTAAAAAAAATGCATTTATTTTATCTTCAGTAATGATGTTGTAAATCTTAATTAAATGTTTGAAAATAAATAACTAGATATTTTAAGTAATTACCTTTATTAAAAAAAAAAAAAAACAACCGGGAACCAACAAGTTATTTGGAATGAAAAAAATTATAACGAGAACAATTGAGTTGGATCTAAGAATGTCCAAATCCGACCCAACACAACCCACGAAGGGAAATGAGTTCAATCTTATATTTTGAACGTTCTTAAGTTCGTTTCCAACCCAGTTCATCCAATTCGCCTCAGCTTCTTATGATTTTCGTATTGGGTTTCTGATCCAGCCATTAATTTCTCTTATGCTCTGTGAATTTCAAAACGTTTCTCTATTAGCTCTTAAATTTATTTTTTAATTATATATTTAATAAATTTTTATCTTTTGTTTTAGTTCAACACACACTTGGAACGTTTTAGTTCAATCTCTGATCTTTTGTTTGAAACTAAAACCGATGAAATGGATCAGTTTTGTGAAACACCGTTTATTAGGGTCGAGATTTGGTTCGTAAATTCTCATAATTTTATAAACGCTAAATAGCTCACGTGCTCAAATTCATTCAATTTTCTAAATGAAAACAAAGCAAATAGGCAAATGATTGCAATTCCAAATTGGGTTTAAAAATTCCATTTGATTCCACATAAACATAATTAATTAGAACTAATCTTTACTTTAGATGGATAATGTTTTATATTCTTAAATACTAAAATAAACCGTATCTAGATCACCTCGATTACAGTTCTCTAAGGTAGCACGAGTAGTATTGGTGGAATAACTCAAGCTCACCGCTAGCAGATATTGTCTTTTTTAGATGCTTCGTTTCCCTCTCCAACCGATGTGGGATCTCACAATCCACCCCCCTGGACTCAGCGTCTTCGCTGACACACCGCTCAGTTGTAATATGAATGGACACCGCCCGGTTGCAAGACAACTCCTTTTCAATTTCATTCCATTCATAGCATAACCTTTGAAACATATCTCATTGTACATCATAAAATCTCTTGTCTCAAACATATGACACGTGCAGAGCCATTGGGCACGTGTCATCACTCTCCAACCATACCAACGGTAGAATCACTTATTTGGTTGGCCTAGACCAAACCTACTACGACCGGTAGCTTAATGCTTTTCTCTGAAATTTAATTCTACCTAAAGACTCTCAACAATTTCTGAATATATAGACCCAAGCCAGATAGTCGTTTTTAAAATTTAATTCTACCTAAAGAGTCCCATCATTTTTAGCGTATAGACCCAAGCCGAATCAGCCAACATGCTAGCCTAGAACCATAAAAGAATATATTCTCCGATTGACTTCGAATCGAGTGAGATGAAAGGGACTAAGGAACTTTCTTTTTACAGTGGAGACTAACTCTCCACTTTTTAACCTTAACGACTTTTTTTTATTTATTTTTTTTCGGTTATTACAGAGTTCTTGAACTAATTCAAATTTTTTATTTTTTAAAATATAATCAAACTCAACTCTTATAGTTTGGATTTACATAATTCAAATTGTTCGGGCCATCTTGTCTGTCGTATGAACGGTTAATTTCCATGCTGAATTCTTTTACGAATCGCTAATTTTACAAATTTTGATTATTTTTTCAATTTAATTTACAATAATTGGATCCCAATAATAAAATTTTATTCCAAATCCAAATATCAACAGCCAAAATTCATAACAAAATTCCACTTCAAATTATATATAGAAACCAAAATCAACAAATTAAGGGTCTCAAGAAATATATAAAAAAAAAAAAAAAAAAAAAAAAAAAAAAAAAAAAAAAAAAAAAAAAAAAAANATTAATAAGATGGAGACCCGGAGCGAGAATTACAGAGCTGAGTCAGTGAGTTCATGACTCGGACTGAGCTTCCGAGTTGTAGCCGCTGGATCCCGGCGCCGGTCTCCGGCTTCTTTTGACGGTTTTGAAGATACTTCTGAAGATATTGATCATGACTTTCCCTCTCCTCGGCGGCAGCTCTGTGAGCCGCTTCTTCGGATCGGTGACGGAATTCATCGAATTTCAGGTTCGAATCGGCGGAATTGAGCGGTCGGAGCGGAGTGAAGGAGGAGTAAGAAGGCGGCGAGAAGCTGCGGAGTCGATGCCCGGCGGAGGACAATTGGGAATTTTTGAGAATTAAGAATGCTTAAACAAGGGGCGTACCGTAATTTTATAGTGCGAGTCGAAGGGCAAAGTGGGGATTTGGACTCGAAACTTGTGTAAGAAGGCTGCTACAGTGTCTTTGGAGAAAGGGCCTTTTCGAATTGTTGCAAAATTTAGGGGTATTTTTGCAACAAAATTTGCTAAAATTAGAAGTTATTTGACAATTATTTTTGAGACCCGAAACCCGAGTTTTCGGGTTGAACTGGGTTAGTCACCTGAGCAACTTGTATAAAGCTCACAATCCAATCTAACCCAACTCGAGTTTGTGAGGTTGGGGTTGAATTGTCGAGCTGTTTTTTTTAATTATTTAAAATTTTTTATTTATTCACCGTACATGTTACATTAATATTTAAAATCTTATAAAATTCAAATATCAAACGTTTAACTGTCACAACAACTCATTACTAACATCAATTAGAAACGTTAAATATTCTTGGGTTGGATTGTAAACCTATTTTCGGGTTGATCACGTTGACCCGATAAAAAAAATGTCAACCTACAAACGAATCAAATTTTTTATTTTTTAAAAATTCAACCCAAATCGAAAAAAAAAAATAATAATCCAAAATAATTGAAATGGTCGAAATTGATTGGGTTATTGGGTACACGTGGAAATTATAAAAAAATAAAAAGATTCTAGAAGCAAAAGCAATTAAAAAAAAAAACTAATTATATTAAATAATGATAAAAATAAAAATATTTTAATAGGGAGGGGGCATTAAGCAATTTTTTATAAACTTGCGTGTAATATTGAAACATAAGGGATCATATGTCATAAAATTCTCAAATAAATATAAAATAATCTTCTTTAAAATATCTAAAAAAACCATAATTAATATATAATATAAAATAAATATTTTAGGATAACAAACCATTTCATTTTTTTTTGGGTAATAAAGTGGGTGCGGTAAACGAGCTCGTACCAATAATTGACATCACCCATGACGGTCTTCCCTTTTTTTAACACGTGCAGAGTAAAAAATAAGGGTTTATTCTGGTTTAATACTCAAACATAGACATATTAGTTCATTCATGGACGGAATCCCTATACTAAACCCGTCGCCTTTTCTTTACTTCACATAAAATCTTTTTTTTTTCTTTAGAAGTTGTGTTGTAATACCCGAGTTCTAATGAGAAATTAAATACCTGATTTTTCTTCTTAATTTTGAGACTTTATTAACGGTTATAGAAACTGGATTTTAAGCTATGATAAAAGAATAAAAGCTTATAAAAATACGAGGAACTCAAGAAAAATATAAAAGAAAATAATAAAAATATTGGAAAAAAGTCGGTCAGAGTCAATCGAGGGGTAAAATGGTCATTTTGACCACCTTACCTAATCAAAAGAGAGTTACGATTATTGAGAGTCTGTTGAGCACATGTATGACTGTATGCACGATTGACCGTCATTAGCTCAGGTGATTGAATGTGTGATTCTCTGTATAGAAGACAAGTAGTAGAGAGAACTTAAGGCTAGGGTGCATGTGAAAGTTTGGCCAGTATGTGACCTAGGATGGAACACCTTCAGTAATCCAAGCGCAGTAGAACCGTGAGAGTCGATCAAAGGGTATGACCCTAGTGCTCCTAATCGATCTAGATTCAGGGAGTCAATGCTGAAATACCTAAAGACGTGGGTCTTTGTCAAGACCGCCAAATCGCCTAGAGACCTAGAAGACCATCATGACAACCCTGAAAGAAAATAAAGGTAACTTCCTAGCCGACAGTAGCCAGTTTAATGTTTGCGAAGCTTCCACTTCTCTTCTCACTTTGGTACAAAAGCGTTAAGCTAGGCATGAGGCCGGTTAGGGACGTGACTTCAAAGAGAATTCACCTAGATTACTTTGCACGATGGATCTGTCCTGTAAGAGGACGTTGATCATGCAGTTAGTTCGCGAAACTGACACGTACTGGGGGTAGCACCCCCGACCTTGGGCGATTCCATGGCCAGTGGGATGGGTTCGCTAGCTGACTCCCATGGATGACGAGTAGGTTAGAGCTCACCATGTTGTCCCCACCTAGTAAAGAGTGTTCTTTAAGGTAGTGCCTCAACACCGGACACAAGGTAAAAATATCACTAGTAAAAGTTTAGGATTTATTATTTGATTTAGGTTTTTTAATTGATACAATTATTGAGACGTTTTTCGTTCTTGCTGTCATAATCAACAATATCTTAGGGATTAAGATACAATTTTAATAAACCTATAATAATCGGAAGAACGTAGTTAAACTAGTATTTTCATCCTTGCTTCATGTCATAATCAATGAGATCTCTAAGGATCAATTTCATAGAAAATTATAAATTAGAAAGATGCGCGTTAGTAGATTTAAAGTGGGACCCGAAATTAAAATAAATTTCCTTCTTTAAAAATGGGAACACTTTTGATTTTAGTTTTAAAACAATTCAAATGGACCCAGCGTCCTTGCTGGCACATCGCCTCGTGTCCACCTCCCTTCGAGGCTCAGCTTCCTTACCGGCACATCCTTCGCTGTCTGGCTCTAATACCATTTTGTAACCGTCCTATCCTCTTTAGGCTTTTCCTTCTGAGCTTCCCTTCAAGATTTTAAAACGCGTCTATTTTACAAAAAATGTTTCGTTCTTCTCTCCAACCGATGTGGGATCTCACACCACGAGTGAGTGGATGATTCAAACCTTTGATCTTTTAATTAATAACATATATATTAGCGAGCGGTGTCATATCTCAGTCGAGTGCTTGTTAATATAAAGAAAGTTGCCTAAAATATTTCAAATGCAAAGTCAATTGAAGAAAGATTTGGACATTAAATAAAGAATGTCAATTAGTTGGACTTTATACAACCAAATGTCAAGTTTTTTTAATAATGTTTTGTCTTGTTTTAGTGCTTAACGCGGTTACTTTGGAATCATATCTTAAATAAAAGCACCTTTTCGATCCTTATTGACTTGACTTGAAATCACCCAACTTTCTCTATCTCACAATTAATTTGTCTCTATACATTCGATGAGTCATTAGATGGTTACATAAGTTAAATTAATGGACTAAATAGTTGCTTTCTGATCGGGAGTATATGGGTTGGTTAGGTTCGAGATATTTGTTGGATAAACTCAAATATCTGGGTTGATTGGATTGGGGACCCGAATGACTCGGTTAGGATTCATAACTCAACCCGAATCAACCTAACTCTCTATTTTTGAATTGGGTTGGGTCGTCGGGTCGAGACGAACTAAAAAATATGAGTTGATTGGATTGGGGACCCGAATGACCCGATTAGGGTTCATCACTTAACCCATACCAACCTAACTCTCTATCTTCGAATTGGGTTGGGTTGGATCGTCGGGTTGTTCATTTTTAAAAATGCTACTTATTCACAATACATGACACGTTGATAATTAGAATCTTATAAAATTCAAATATCAAACATTATTAAGTCACACGGCATAATTACTATGTGTTACAAATGCAAAATTGTAACAGCTCAAGCCCACTGCTAGTGGATATTGTCATTTTTGAGTTTTCCTTCGAAGATTTTTATATATATTTTCTCTTTTATTTATGTAATCATATAAATATTATTTAGATGTAATAGTCTAAGCCCACCGCTAGTAGATATTATTCGTATTGTCCCGTTACGTATTGATATCAGCCGCACAGTTTTAAAACATGTCTACTCGGGAGAAGTTTCCACACCCTTATAAAAAAAATGCTTCATTCTTCTCATGTATACGAGCCCACCTAATGAATCCATGTGTGCGTGCGTGCACCATATGTAGGGAAGTACTATACATCCAACTGTGCCCGAGGCTAGAAAGCAGAGTCCAAGGTCATGCCATGATAATTTTATGAAAAGATAAGTCCCACCATGAATGCTTGTGTTTGTATTTTCCGACCCTAACAACGTGGCTACTTATTGAGTATTTTTAAATACTCAAGGCATATTCTACTTTGCTTTTAGGTAAGGGTAAGACACCCATGTAGGGATAACGGTGTCGTTGCGAAGGCCATCGAACTAAAGCGAGGGTAGTTTCATTTCTCTTTAAATTGAAACCCTCAGGTTAGATTAGGACGTTTTCATTGTTTTGACCTTATTGTTTATTTCATTTTCGCTTTTCTGTTGATTTTTAATTTTATTTGATATGAATGTTTATGAACGGTTTTAAATGAAAATTTTCAAGCGTATTAAACATGTGATAATCAAAGATCTTTTAAAATCAATTTCATAGAAGATTACGAATTAGAAAGATGCGCGTTAAGAGATTAATGTCAGTTAAAATGGGACCAGAAATTGGAATAAATTTCCTTCTTATCTCCTTGTTATGTCAACTTCAACGATAGAGAAGTGGGAACACTTTTGATTTCTTTTCAATAATTTATAACGTTTCGATATTTCCTTAAATTCCATTTTTAATTGATCGCTAAAGTTTGAAATATGATTTTTTTTTTATTGATCCTTTCGAGTATAAATAATAAAAAAAATATTTTTTTTTTGCAACTAAAAAGAGATAATCTAATTTGTTTTTCTTAATGTAACGATTCAAAGTTAATAGGTCGCAAAAAAGAACCCGCTACCTCAGCACTCTTTTGAGTAGATGAGAGACGGATTAAAGGGGTTACTTTCATCAACATTTAGTAAAGATGCATAGCTTCTTTGAATGTCCCGCTGATTGAATACTACATCTAGGGACGGTACTGATCCCGAAAGAGAGGTCTTTCTTTCGAGTTATGAAATCACTTAAGCTGAAAAGCAAGTCGATGATGTCATAAGTCAAACGGGCGGGTGAGGCGAGAGTCCTTTACTACACTCGAAATCACTTAAGCTGAAAAGCAAGTCGATGATGTCATAAGTCAAACGGGCGGGTGAGGCGAGAGTCCTTTACTACACTCAGAAGAGAAGGGATCATGTCCGATATAATTGGTTGGTCTTGTCCCCTTATTAGTAGCTGGAATGTAGGTCGGATGATCTGAGATTAAATTTTAACCATGTGAATCAGAATACTCATATTTTAACGAGTCTATTTTATTATGTTTTTTTGAAGTGACAAGAAGTTCGAGAAAGTTTAGCATTTGACAAAAGATGCATAAAATATTGGGAGTGCAAAGTCTACATGAAGTGTATGCAACCAAATGTCAACTTTTTTTAATAATGTTTTGTTTTATTTTAGTGCTTAACGCGGTTACTTTATAAGGTTGCCTTTGGAACCATGTGTTAAATAAAAGGTCATTTTCTTGACTTTACTTCAAAATCCTCAACCCTCTATCTCACAATTTATTTTGAAAATCCTCAAAATCCTCAACCCTCTATCCTTAACGTGTGACGGGGAAACGACACGTGTCAAACATCAGATGGAGAACGTAGATGGACAAGATGATGAAATGTGTTGAAGCGTGATTCGCAGGCGTGAACGTGTAGGATTGAGCCACATGTTGCCAGATGACAATCAACTAGTGGGCAACCCAACCAAACACGAATCAAGATCTATAACACCATGTGGTTCAAACAGAATTGATGAGAACGCGTGATGAGATATGCTATCCAGTAGATGTATGGCACTAGAATCTGATGTGGCAGAACTAGGCTTGAATTTCCTGGAGCTTAGACAAATGCCCCTGATAACTTATTAGGATAACGATGTGACGAGAGCATACAGGTAGATTACTTACTCAATACTTTATCCTCACCCACTTCCTCTTTTTTTTTTTCTTTTTTTTTTCGCGTGTTGCAAGTTGCCAGTCGAGGTGGGGAAGCTTTCGGGAGTTGCGCAATCACATACGGAGTCGTCCTAGGGCGTCAGTTCGTTTGTGTACTTTGAGTATTTTGTATTTTATATATTGTATTTTTGTTTGAAATTATATCCCAAATTCATTCCCTTTTGTAATAAACTTGAACACTATTGACTTGTATTTCTTTTTTATTTTATTTTTAAATGTGGTGTTTTTTTTTGTATTTATTTTTGTTCAAGATTCCGAACTTCAAAATTAGTTATGACATGGTGTCTCGAAAAACCTAAATAAGTTTCATAACTCAACACAACCCCTTTTATGTTCGAGTTAGGTTGGGTCGAGTCATTGAATAATTCACTTTTTAGTTATTTAAAAAAAAATCTATATATTTCACCATACATAAAACATTTAAAATTAAAATCTCATAAAACTCAAATATAAAACGTATTCAAATAATAACAAATCATTAACATCTGATATAAATATCAAATATTTTTAATCTTCGTAACCATACTAAAAATAGGATAAAGTTGGACGGTGATCCTAATCTAAATTTTTTAATTTTTTTTAATGTATTTAATGCACAGCAAGTAACCACAAAAAAGGGCCATAATTGGTCCCCTCTCTTTATTTATATTTATTTATTCAAATTTTAGCGTCTCCATCTATCATTTAATATATACATTATCTATATACCATGGGGACTATGGAAACAACGGGAAAATATCAAAGAAATGTAGAAGAAATCCAAATCATGATTATGTGATCATTAGGTTATAATTAAACTCTTAATTCATTAATCCAAATAATCAACATTCATTTTAGTTTATAAAGTGAAATAGTCGAGTGAAATATAGCTGGTTCGAAAAACCGTCTTTTAGAGTTGAGGTAGGTTTAGAAGAGAAAATCCTTGCATAAATCATGTTGGGTTTGCTCGATAAGCTATGACCTTATTTTTTAAGGTTGTCTCGAACTTTGATCATTTTTTTTTACCGTTTACAATTATTGTTTATAAGACAATTACAGATGGTCCATGAATTTTTTAGAACAAATCATCGACATCTGAATTGAGTGGTTGGTATCTCCATGTAATGGCTAGAGTTGGTTAGGTTATAGGATTCTGATCCTGGACCGACCAT
Organism: Cucurbita pepo subsp. pepo; assembly: GCF_002806865.2. NCBI lineage: Eukaryota > Viridiplantae > Streptophyta > Magnoliopsida > Cucurbitales > Cucurbitaceae > Cucurbita > Cucurbita pepo. The sequence continues at coordinate 7,012,609 of NC_036657.1, forward strand.
GAGCTAGCTTCTAGCTTATTAGGATAGGAGTTATTAAATGGTTGTGCTTTTTGAACAAGAGTGTTGTTATTTTACATTTATGTCCTTTTCTTGTCTTAAAGGGATATTTAGAACATGTTTTACTTATTTTAAATAATTTTCAATCTTGAATTTACAAAAGCCTAAAAGTAATGACCTTTTAAATCCAATGAAACCTAAAAAAATTTGATGGCATTAATTATAGATTGATTTGTTTATTTGTGAACTTTTAATATATTTTATCTAGGATTATATGTGAATAATTATAAATTGTGGATAAATAAAACTTTTAATTTTTTTTTGTTGACAATCTGACAACCCAATTCAAACCAACTCGAAAATTTTCAGGTTGGGTTGGGTTGGGTTACCAATCCAACCAACTCAAACTTTTGGATTGTGTAAAAAAAAAAATCTCTCAACCCAATCCGGACTCTGTGTACACTCCCTAGTACATAGGTTATGGTAGGTTCGAATTTTTTTGGACCAATCTAAAATTTGGTTAGTTGGGCTTGTGACCCAAATGATGTAAATATGGGTCACAATCTAACCCAACCGGTAAGACTCGAGCAATGACCATAATTAAATACTAGATTTTTCTAAAAAATTTTAATTTTTGGGATTTTAATGAATATTTTAGATGCTGGAATTTAAGATGATATAGAAGAAAAAATGCTTAGAAATCTCGAGAACTCAAGAAAAATATAAAAGAAATGGTGAAAAATTAGTAAAAAACCGTAAAAGTCAACCCGAATGGATAAAATGATCCATTTTGACGTCATTTCGTAATGAGAGATCTGTAGGAGTCGTAACGTGAATTTTAAGGAAGAAGGAAAAAAGAAAGAAAGAATAGAATCGATGTTAGGGGTTTGAGGGAAAAGGAAGAATAAAATAAAATTCACTCGAACACGTGAGATAGAGTCCGAATTTGGTCAATCTTCCTTCACAAGAACTACTCATAATATCGAGGACATCAAGTCTAGGCGTTCAGATCACTCAAATCCGTCAAGAATCGATAAAGAACGAGAGGTAAGATTTTAATTTTAATTTTTTTTTTCATTTTTCCTCTAATCAACATCTAGGGAGAGCTAGGTTATGATATTTAGTATGCTGTTCTTGAGGGAATTTTGCAAAGAACTGGAAGTCGTTTTTTACCTAATTTTGATGCATTTATTTCTTTGTATATTTTATAAAATGAAATGAAGTTAATTTATTGGAAATATGAATTAAACTCTATAACTTTGAAGAAAGAACGAAGTTGATTTGGAGGAAAACGTGCAACGAGAAGAAAGCAACGACACATGGTGACTAGTAGAGGAGGAAGCGCAGGTGGTCGATAAGAGGACACGTTTCACAAAGCTATAGGGGTTATGCGTTCGACGCTTAGTAGAGAAACAAGTCACTGTGCGAGTAATCGAAGTATCCATCATGCTCCACCCGACCCGTGAACTGAGGCGCGAACCGAGGCACCCATCTAACCTGACCTTGAGAGAAGTAGACATGATTTTTGTCGGGAGTCATACACACAATAAATATAATAATAAAATAATCAACAACAACTAGCTAATATAAAAGCAGTCGAAGGGGTCAGAATAGACATGCAAGCATGAACAATACACTCCGGACAAAGCATGATCATGACACCTTGCATTTAGTCTATAAATTTTGCTTTGTAACGATATAGTTCATATACTTTCAATTTTGTAATAATTTAGTCAAAATTTTTAACAATTTATTATTATTAAGTGTTAATTTTAGTATTTAACTTTTTATATTCGGTAGCTTATACATAATAGACTCGTAATGTACGTTTCAACATGAATGGTTAGATAGTTGATATAATAAGACAAATAAAGACGAACTTGAGAAATAGGTTCTAGGATTGAAACCTGACACTTGACAATGAAGAGATCGAAACCTGGCTCTATTCTAGGACATATAAACCAACTGTAGTCGAATGATCTCGACGATAATGAAACACGGTTTTATGTTTCAAAATAGAAAGTAAAAGGAATAAAGTGTTTTGCTTTATGAATAAAATAGAGCATAAATCTATGTTAAATGCTTTAATTTTTATTGTATTTTTTCTTTTAACTTCTCTACTTTTGTGATCGTTGACTTCTAGTCATTAAACATTAAAATTTCATATATAATAGACTCGGGTAAGTTTGAAATTTAAATCATTAAGATTTATCCTCCTTATAGAATTAATACACGGCTTGTTTTCTCATCGATTCGAGATAGAAATGTATATGTAACCTACGGTACTGAAACTCTCAAATAAAATGGAGAATTTTGGTTTAAATGAAAAAAATTGTAGAGGGACCAAAGAGAGATGTCCTAATTAACTAGATGGAGCTGGGATGACCTGGGCAGCTACAAATGACATACGGGACAAAGCGGACAATATCTACTAGTCGTAGGCTTGTATTGTTACAAATGGTATTAGAGCTAAACTTCGAGCGGTGTGCCAGTGAGGACACTGATCTCCAAAGAGGGGTGGATTGTGAGATCCCATATTGGTTGGACAAGAGAACGAATCATTCCTTGGGTGTGGAAACCTCTCTTTAACAAACGCGTTTTGAAATCATGATGCTGACCGATACGTAACGAGTTAAAACAGGCAATATCTACTACTAGCAGTTGGCTTGAGCTGTTAGAAGAATCTAATCTAATATATAATAACAATTGATACCCAAAAGAGATTAGGAAACTAGGAGATTACGATGAAATCTAATTTGGATAGATATGAAAATGGAATCAAACCCAAATTAAAATTATTCAACAACTTCAACATAAAACATAAAAACCAACAAAGCTTTGAGGATCAATCCTTAAAAACCAAAGCTTAAGAACACTCCACACCAAATTCATCACTCAATTCCTCCACACAAGAACAAATCACGTGACGACGGAGCCTCCATCGTAACGAAGAGGAGGAGGCAGCGGAACAGCGCGGATTCGAGCATCGCTGACGAGGTATCGAATGACTTTGAAGAGTATCAAGGCTACTGAATTGACAAGGCTCTCAAAAATACGAGCCTTGATTCGACCCCGTCTCGGAGGAAGGCTAGAGATGTTCGCCTTTAAGCCCGTGGAAGGAGCTGCAGCCATGGCGGGCAGACGAAGAGGAAGAAGAAGAAGAAAAGGGAAGAAGAGGACTCAAAGATGTGGGGATTTATAGGCACAAGTTTAATTCAGTTTACTCAATAACCTAAGTCTACAAGTTTTCTTAAAAGGAATTTTTTAATCCAAAAAGTAAGGGTTTCACACATAGTTTAATACAAAAGTAAAATCCATTTGAATTTCCATGAACATTCATACCTATACGTATTCGTACAATTATGCATTTTAATACAAAAACCATTCAACAATTCTTTTCCAACTAACCTATAACTACGCATGTGTCATGGTCTCGAGTTGCGATGTCGTCGTCAGCTGTACAGGGGTGTCTTGCCTCTACCTGAAAAAAAAATGAGAGTAACATATGACTAAAATATTCAATAAGCGACCCTTTATCAAGGTAACATGCAATCACATACAGTTTCATGAATGGGACCTATCATAACATATTTTCCTACGGTGGCTATCCTAACAGGCAACTTGGATGTATACTTAATTTCTTGGTCTAACGAACATTCTCTGGTAGCTGTTGATGTTGGACACTCATCAAGAATAACTACCGTCATAGCAACATTATGATAAGCATAATGATCGTTCTCCTGTCTTATAGCATACGAATTCGTACTATAATAAAGAGTCAACAACCTAAGTTTGAAATAGCACGAATACCTTGTAATGAACAAAGATCCTAGTAAAAGAAATTAGGGTTCATTTGGTGAATAAAACTTAAGAATGATTAGAAAGATGATTAATAGTTACATACGGAGTAAAACTTAAGAATTGATCACGTTGACCCGATAAAAAAAATGTCAACCTACAAACGAATCAAATTTTTTATTTTTTAAAAATTCAACCCAAATCGAAAAAAAAAAATCTAATCCAAAATAATTGAAATTGTCGAAATTGATTGGGTTATCGGGTACACGTGGAAATTATAAAAAAATAAAAAGATTCTAGAAGCAAAAGCAATTAAAAAAAAACATAATTATATTAAATAATGATAAAAATAAAAATATTTTAAGAGGGAGGGGGCATTAAGCAATTTTTTTATAAACTTGCGTGTAATATTGAAACATATGGGATCATATGTCATAAAATTCTCAAATAAATATAAAATAATCTTCTCTAAAATATCTAAAAAAAACAATAATTTAAATAAAAAAAATTAAATTAATATATAATATAAAATAAATATTTTAGGATAAGAAACCATTTCATTTTTTTTGGGTAATAAAGTGGGTGCGGTAAACGAGCTCGTACCAATAATTGACATCACCCATGACGGTCTTCCCTTTTTTTAACACGTGCAGAGTAAAAAATAAGGGTTTATTCTGGTTTAATACTCAAACATAGACATATTAGTTCATTCATGGACGGAATNCCGAATCTCTAGACTAAATTATCGTCACCTTTGCTTTACTTCACATAAAATCTTTTCTTTTCTTTAAAAGTTGTAAAATCTTTTCTTTAAGATAGAAGAAAAAAAACTTATAAAAACATCATGAACTCAAGAAAAATATGAAAGGAAATAATAAAAATTGGAAAAAAATCGATCAGAGTTAATTGAGGGGCAAAATGGTCATTTTGACCACCTTACCTAATCAAAAGAGAGTTATGATTATTGAGAGTCCGTTGAGCAGATGTATGACTATATGAACGATTGACCGTGATTGAATATGTGATTCTTTGTATAGAAGATAAGTAGTAGAGAGAACTTAAGGCTAGGGTGTATGTGATAGTTTTGCTAGTATGTGACCTGGGATGGAATGCCTCCAGTAATCCAAGCGCAGTAAAACCGTGAGAGTCGATCATAGGGTATGACCCAAATGCTCCTGATCGATCCAGACTGAGGGAGTCGGAGCTGACATACCTAAAGACGTGGGTCTTTGTCAAGACCGCCAAACTGCCTAGAGACCTAGAAGACCATCATGACAATCCTGAAAGAAAATAAAGGTAACTTCCTAGCCGACAATAGTCAGTTTAATGTTTGCGAAGCTTCCACTTTTCTTCTCACGATACGAAAGCGTTAAGCTAGGCCTGAGGCCGGTTAGGGACATGTGACCTCAAAGAGAATTCACCTAGATTACTCTGCATGATGGATTCGTCCTATGAGAGGACGTTGATCATGCAGTTAGTCCACGAAACTGACACATATTAGGGGTAGCACCCCTGACCTTGGGCAACTCCATAGCCAGTGAGATGGGTTCGCCAGCTGACTCCCATGGATGACGAGTAAGCTAGAGCTCACCATGTTGTCCCCACCTAGTAAAGAGTGTTCTTTAAGACAGTGCCTCAACACCAAACACAAGATTACCGTTGCATAGGCTAAGCTAGCTACCCAAGTCTGTGTGCAACAATAACAACATACCTAGATTCTAAAGTAAGCCTGTGATCTCCTAACAGGCAAAGATGTGATGAGAGCCTACAAGTATGCTGCTTTCGTATATTTATACACTCATCCCTTTCTACCATTTTTTTTCCAGGTGCTTGACGATATTGGTCAAGGAGAGAGGGTACTCGAGAGCTCAGTAGTCATAGAGAAATGTTGACCCGAGGCATCTATCTTGTCCACATGATTTGTAGATGTTATTTCATTCACATCTTCTGTATCCCGTTCCTGTCCCCTCTGAACGAACAAATCATACATATGCACATGTTTTCAATTTTACCTCTAGATTCCAAATGATGTCGAATTGTCTTAAATGCGCAACAACATTTTATGGTAGTTTTCCCATAGTAATCTCATACATTCATTCCACATTGTATTATTTGTTAGTCACATCCTATGTTTAGATGTCTCAAAATTAAGGATGTTACTAGAATTCATCATTGTCTAAATATGTAATATGTTAGAAGGAATTAGTTAATAAATATCTTTCATACCTTCATGGAAATTTTGGAGAAAAACAATTCAATCCACAAAGTAAAAATATCACTCGTAAAAGTTTAGGGTTTTTTATTTGATTTAGGTTTTTGAATTGATACAATTATTGAGACGTTTTTCGTTCTTGCAGTCATAATCAACAATATCCTAGGGATTAAGATACAATTTTAATAAACCTATAATAATCGAAAGAACGTAGTTAAACTAGCATTTTCATCCTTGCTTCATGTCATAATCCATGTGATCTCTAAGGATCAATTTCATAGAAAATTATAAATTAGAAAGATGTGAGTAAATTTAAAATGGGACCCAAAATTAAAATAAATTTCCTTCTTTAAAAATGGGAACACTTTTGATTTTAGTTTTAAAACAATTCAAATGGACCCAACGTCCTTGCTGGCACATCGCCTCGTGTCCACCTCCCTTCGAGGCTCAGCTTCCTTACCGGCACATCCTTCGCTGTCTGGCTCTAATACCATTTTGTAACCGTCCTATCCTCTTTAGGCTTTTCCTTCTGAGCTTCCCTTCAAGATTTTAAAACGCGTCTATTTTACAAAAAATGTTTCGTTCTTCTCTCCAACCGATGTGGGATCTCACACCACGAGTGAGTGGATGATTCAAACCTTTGATCTTTTAATTAATAACATATATATTAGCGAGCGGTGTCATATCTCAGTCGAGTGCTTGTTAATATAAAGAAAGTTGCCTAAAATATTTCAAATGCAAAGTCAATTGAAGAAAGATTTGGACATTAAATAAAGAATGTCAATTAGTTGGACTTTATACAACCAAATGTCAAGTTTTTTTAATAATGTTTTGTCTTGTTTTAGTGCTTAACGCGGTTACTTTGGAATCATATCTTAAATAAAAGCACCTTTTCGATCCTTATTGACTTGACTTGAAATCACCCAACTTTCTCAATCTCACAATTTATTTGTCTCTATACATCCGATGAGTCATTAGATGGTTACATAAGTTAAATTAATGGACTAAATAGTTGCTTTCTGATCGGGAGTATATGGGTTGGTTGGGTTCGAGAAAGTTTTTGGATAAACTCAAATATCTGGGTTGATTGGATTGGGGACCCGAATGACTCAGTTAAGGTTCATACCTCAACCTGAATCAACCTAACTCTCTATTTTTGAATTGGGTTGGGTTGTCGGGTCAAGACGAATTCAAAAATCTGGGTTGATTGGATCGGGACCCGAATGACCCGATTAGGGTTCATAACTTAACCCGTACCAACCTAACTCTCTATTTTCGAATTGGATTGGGTTGGATTGTCGGGTTGCTTTTAGGTAAGGGTAAGACACCCATGTATGGATAACGGCGTCACTGTGAAGGTCACCGAACCAAAGCGAGGGTGGTTTCATTTCTATTTAAATTGAAACCCTCAGGCAGGACATTTTCATTGCTTTGACCTTATTGTTTATTTCATTTTCGTTTTTCCGTTGACTTTTATTTTTATTTGATATGAATGTTTATGAACGATTTTAAATGAAAATTTTCAGGCATATTAAACATGTCATAATCAAAGATCTTTTAAAATCAATTTCATAGAAGGTTACGAATTAGAAAGATGCGCGTTAAGAGATTAAGATTAGCCAAAACGGGACCAGAAATTGGAATAAATTTCATGTCAATTTCAATGATAGAAAAGTGGGAACACTTTTGATTTTTTTCAATAATTTATAACGTTTTGATATTCCCTTAAATTCTATTCTTAATTGATCGTTAAAAGTTTGAAATATTAATTTTTTATTGATCGTTTTGAGTATAAATAATTAAAAAAAAAAATTTGCAAGTAAAAAGAGGTAATTGAATTTTTTTTCCCTTAATGTAATGTTTCGAACTTAATAGGCCACAAAAAAGAATGCACTACCCGACCCTCTTTTCGGTAGAAAGAGACGGATTAAAGGGGTTGCTTTCATTAGCTTCTTTGAATGTCCCACTGATTGAATACTACATCTAGGGACGGTATTGATCCCGGAAGAGAGGTTTTTCTTTCGAGTTATGAAATCACTTAGGTTAAAAAACGAGTCAATGATTCCATAAATCAAATGGGCGGGTGAGACGAGAATCGTTCACTACCCTCAGAAGAGAATGGATCATCTTCAATATAATTGATTGGTCTTGTCCCCTTATTAGTAGCTGAAGTGTAGGTCGGGTTATCTGAGATCAAACTTTAACCATGTGCATTAGCATACTCATATTTTAACGAGTCTATTTTGTTATGTTTTTTTAAGTGACGAGACATTCGAGAAGGTTTATCGTTTGACGAAAGATGCATAAAATATTGGAAGTGCAAAGTCTACGAAGAGTATGCAACCAAATGTCAACTTTTTTTAATAATGTTTTGTTTTTTTTAGTGCTTAACGCGGTTACTTTATAAGGTTGCTTTTGGAACCATGTGTTAAAATAAAAGATCATTGTCTTGACTTTACTTCAATGAGTCATGATTAAGACTAAAAACATATGTAAGATTTTAATTTTTTTAAACACTACTATAATCTTTATAATCCATTTATTCCAAGTTCCGACCATAAAATCAACGCATGAAGAAAACCCAATTCGCTTCATTATCTAAATTGAGTTAGCTAGCCAGTTGAAGCGCCTCAGTATAAGTGGAAAAGAATTTAAGGGACGAAGGCAAGCTGGTTCGGAATTAGATATTTTGCATAAGTTTTGTGAAGTTCCTCGAGTCGATTTAGACCAAAAGGTGAAATTTTGACGAGCCTCGGAAAATGATAAACAGTACAAAAATGGAAAGAAATTAAAAATATTAAAGTTGAATGGAGAATGCCTCTAGTAACTTACGAGGATAAGGATGCGATGAGAGCATACAAATAGATTACTTACTAAATAGTTTATACTCACCCCTTTTCTCATTTTTTCAAGTGTTTGCAAGTTGTCGGTCGAGGTGGAGTAGCTTCCGGGAGCTGCGTAGTCACATAAGATGATATGGAAATCAACCCAAGGGAAAGTATGGAACGGATTACCTTGATGATCGAGATCAAGAGTAAAGAAAACTCGTTTCTAAACTCGTGATTCGAATCACTCCACAGGAGGTTTGATCAATACCACTTGAATGACTGGAAAGAAAGTTTAGCTCTCAACAAAGCTAAGATACAAATTCTATTATTGATTCCAAAATCTGATGTCTAATCAAAGAAAAGAAGGCGTAGAGCCTTTACAAACCTTAACCTATGTGATACATAACTCTCAAATTAAATGGGTCGTGAATGAGAAATACCCATAACCTCCGTATTAAAATGGCTAGTTAACTGTGGAATATAGTAACTTATGTGGGTTATAATATAACCTTAACTCCTATATTTAAAACTAGCATAAATATGACAAACAAATAGTTAAACTATAATTAAATAATGCAAATAATAAAATGTGCTTATTATTCATCCTTGGACTAGTTTGATAAATTCAGCCGAGTTCATTAAATGCAACTTAAAGTGCATTTAATTCATCTCTGTCTTGAAGCTCAACTTAGCATAACATATAAGGGAAGTCTCCAACGTCTTCTAGAATTTCCTTTGATGAGCTCACCATAACTTGAATATAACTGTATGAGGTTTGTTGTAGCTTCTTGGCTCTCGTCCTTGTAATTGGACCTTAAGGTATGAAAATTCCTTGGTCGTGGTTCATATCATAAGACGTTATCCTAAGGCATCAGTTTGTTTGTGTACTTTTAAGTATTTTATATTTTTGTTTGAAATTATATCCCGAATCATTCTCGTTTTAATAAACTTGTAACGTATTGACTTGTATTTGGGTGTCATTTTATTTTTAAATATGGTATTTCGTATTTATTTTATTTTACTTTTATGTACTTTTACTTTACTTCAATCATGACACGGTGTCTCGAAACATCTAAATTAGTTTCATAACTCAACACAACCTCTTTATGTTCGAGTTGGGTTGAGTCGAGTCATTGAATAGTTCACTTTTTACTTATTTAAAAAAAATCTACATATTCATCGTACATAACACGTTTATAATTAAAATCTCATAAAACTCAAATATAAAACGTTTTCAAATCACAACAAATCACTAACATCTGCTACAAACATCAATTATTCTTAATCTTCATAATAATGTTAAAAGTAGGATACGGTTGGACTGTGAACCCTACTTAAAAAGTTTCACTCGTAAACCTATCTAAATTTTTTAGTTTTTTTTTTTTAAATTCAATGCACAACAAGCAACCACAAAAAAGGGCCATAATTGGTCCCCTCTCTTTATTTATATTTATTTATTCAAATTTTAGCGTCTCCATCTATCATTTAATATATACATTATCTATATACCATGGGGACTATGGAAACAACGGGAAAATATCAAAGAAATGTAGAAGAAATCCAAATCATGATTATATGATCATTAGGTTATAATTAAACTCTAATTCATTAATCCAAATAGTCACCGTCCATTTTAGTTTATAAAGTGAAATAGTCGAGCTAGTTCGAAGAACCCGTCTTTTTGAGTTGAGGTAGGTTTAGAAGACAAAATCCTTGCATAAATCATGTTAGGTTTGCTCGTCAAATTGTGACCTTATTTTTTAAGGTTGTCTCAAACTTCAATCACTTTTTTTTTACGGTTTAAAATTAGTGTTGTATAAGACCATTGCAGATGGTCTATGATTTTTTTAGAATGGATCATCGACATCTGAGTTGAGTGATTAGTATCTCCATGTAACAGTTAGAGTTGGTTATAGGATCCTGATCCTAGATCGACCATGAGCTAGCTTCTAACTTATTAGGATAGGGGCTTATTAAATGATTGTGCTTTTTGAACGAGTGTTAGTGTTGGTTTGATTTATTTTACATTAATGTCGTTTAGATGTCTTCTAATTTCAAACATGTTTTACTTATTTTAAACCTTTTTCAATCTTGAATTTACAAAAGCCTACAAGTAATGACCCCTTAAATCGAACGGAACTAAAAAAACATTTGGTGAATGATTATAGATTAATTTATATTTGTTTGTGAACTTTTAATATATTTTATTTAAGTGTATCTGAATAATTATAGATTATGAATAAATAAAACTTTTAATCATAAATTAAAAAATTTCTGGTTGGGTTGGGTTGGGTTGTGAAAATTTTCGGGTTAGGTTGGGTTACCAATCCAACCTCAACTTTTAGGTTGGGTCAAAAAAATCCTTCAACCTAACCCGGATCATGTACACCCCTAATACATAGGTTATGTTAGGTTGGAATTTTTTTTGGATCAATCCAAAATTGGGTTAGTTGGGCTTGTGACCCAAATGATCTAAATATGATTCACAACCTAACCCAATCTCGAGCAAGGGCGATAATTAAATACTAAATTTTTCTAAAAAAATTTAATTTCTGGGATTTTAGTGAATATTTTAGATGTTGAAATTTAAGATGATATGGAAGAGAAAAATGCTTAGAAATCTGAAGAACTCAAGAAAAAGTATAAAAGGAATGGTGAAAAATTAGTAAAAAACCGTAAAAGTCAACCCCAATAGGTAAAATGATCCATTTTGACGTCCTTTCGTAATGAGAGATATATAGGAGTCGGAACGTGATTTTTAAGGAAGAAGGAAAAAAAGAAAAAGAAAAAGAATAGAATCGATGTTAGGGGTTTGAGGGAAAAGGAAGTTAGTTTATAAAGTGAAATAGTCGAGCTAGTTCGAAGAACCCGTCTTTTTGAGTTGAGGTAGGTTTAGAAGATAAAATCCTTGCATAAATCATGTTGGGTTTGCTCGTTAAATTGTGATCTTATTTTTTAAGGTTGTCTCAAACTTCAATCACTTTTTTTTACGGTTTAAAATTAGTGTTGTATAAAACCATTGCAGATGGTCTATGATTTTTTTAGAATGGATCATCGACATCTGAGTTGAGTGATTAGTATCTCCATGTAACGGTTCGAGTTGGTTATAGGATCCTGATCCTAGACCGACCATGAGCTAGCTTCTAACTTATTATGATTGTGCTTTTTGAATGAGAGTGTTAGTGTTGGTTTGATTTATTCTACATTAATGTCGTTTAGATGTCTTTTAATTTCAAACATGTTTTACTTATTTTAAACCTTTTTCAATCTTGAATTTACAAAAGCCTAAAAATAATGACCATTTAAATCCAACCCAACTAAAAAAAATTTGGTGAATAATTATAGATTAATTTAGGTTTGTTTCTGAACTTTTAATATATTTTATTTAAGATGGTAACCGAATAATTATAGAGTATGAATAAATAAAACTTTTAATTATAAATTGAAAATTTTCGGGTTAAGTTGGGTTACCAATCCAACCAATCTGAAGGTTGGGTCAAAAAAATCCTTCGACCTAACCCGGACCATGTACACCCCTAATACCCCTAATACATAGGTTATGTTAGGTTGGAATTTTTTTTGGATCAATCCAAAATTGGGTTAGTTGGGCTTGTGACCCAAATGATCTAAATATGGTTCACAACCTAACCCAACCTCGAGCAATGGCAATAATTAAATACTAAATTTTTCTAAAAAGTTTTAATTTCTGGGATTTTAGTGAATATTTTAGATGTTGAAATTTAAGATGATATGGAAGAGAAATTCTTAGAAATCTCAAGAACTCAAGAAAAGTATAAAAGAAATGGTGAAAAATTAGTAAACAACCGTAAAAGTCAACCCAAATGGTAATATCGAGTCCGAATTTGGTCAATCTTCCTTCACAAAAACTACTCATAATATCGAGGATATCAAGTCTGGGTGTTTGAATCACTCAAATCCGTCAAGAATCGATGAAGAACCAGAGGTAAGATTTTAATTTTTTTTTTTCTTCCATTTTTCCTCTAATCAACATTTAGGGAGCGTTAGGTTATGATATTTTCGTATGCTGTTCTTGAGGGAATTTTGCAATGAACGGGAAGTCGGAGTTCTAGCGATCATCAATAACTATTTTTTTTACCTAATTTTGATGCATTTATTTCTCTGTATAGTTTATCAAATGAAATGAAGTTAATTCGTTGGGAATATGAATTAAATTAGGTAGAAAAAGATACAAAACTCTAAAGAAAATGAAAAAACAATCAAAATTTGGAAAACTAACAAAAAAAAAAAATGTATCGGAGGCAAACGTGCAACCAGAAGAAAGTGAAGACACATGTTGACTAGCAGTGGAGGAAGCACAACTAGTCGATGAGAGGACACGTTTCACAAAGGTAGAGGGGCTATGCGTTCGACGCCTAGTAGAGAAACAAGTCACCATGCGAGTAATCGAAGTATCCATCATGCTCCACCCAACCCAAGAACTAAGGCACGACCCGGCACCCATTTGACTTGACCTTGAGAGAATTAGACATGATTTTTGTCGAGAGTCATGCACACAATAAATATAATAATAAAATAATTAACAACAACTAGCTAATATGAAAGTAGTAGAAGGGGTCAGAATAGGCATACAATCATGAACAATATACTCTGGACAAAGCATGATCATGACTCGTTGCATTTATAGTTAATTTTGTAGTAAGTCTTGCTTTCTTAACTAAAGAGTGGCCTTCAAGATCGAACATACAAGAAGATGTCTCTTTGGCCCCTTAACTTTAACGAACTAATAGTTTAATCTATGAACTTTGCTCGGTAACAACTTAGCTCATATACTTTCAACTTTGTAATAATTTACTCTCAATTTTTAGTACGAAATAATTTAGTCCAAATTTTTAACAATTTAAACCATTTTATAATTTTTTTTTATTATTAAATGTTAATTTTACTATTTAACAATTTATATTTCGTAGCTTATACATAATAGATTCTTAATGACGTGTTCAACATTGATAGTTAGATGGTATAAGACAAATAAAGACAAACGTTTATTAGTTATGAATTTGAGAAATAGTACATTAACTAATCAGAGTGGCGCAGCGGAAGCGTGGTGGGCCCATAACCCACAACCTGGCTCTGTTAATGAAGAGATCCCTTGAGAAACGGCTTCTAGACATGAAAACAGCACGAGTTCTCTTAATGGGTCATCAAATTCTTCTTACATATTTTTTCGATTGATGAACGGTAATGAAGTGATCTCGATGTTTAATATGATAATTGAGAGTTAATGATTCCAATTTTTATGGAGCTTTAATTTCTTTAGTATTTTTTTTATTAAGTTCTCCACTCTTGTCTGCGTTGACTTCTCGTTATTAAATATTAAAATATCATATATAATAGACTCAGATAAGTCTAAATTTAAATCATATTTTAATCCCTTTTCTAAAAAAAAAATAAATAAATAAATAATATATTCATGAAGACTAATTCTCTTGTAGTTCTTTATTTTTATATTTTTATCCTTCTTAAAAAATAATATAGCTAGTTTTCTCATCGATTCAGTTAGAGATAGAAACGTACATTTAACGTACCAGATTGAAACTCTCAAATAAGGTGGAGAATTTTCGTTTAAATGAAAAATGGTGGAGGGAGTGGAGAAAGATTTTCCAATTAACTAAATGGAACTCGGATGGCCTGGGGCTGTTACAAATGGCATACGAGCCAAAACGGGCAATATTTACTAGTAGTAGACTTGGGCTGTTACAAATGGTATTAGAGTCAGACACTGAGCGGTGTGCTAGCGAGGACACTGGCCTCCAAAAAGGGTGGATTGTGAGATCCCACATCGGTTGAAGAGGAGTACGAAGCATTTCTTACAAGGGTGTGAAAACTTCTCTCTAATAGACGTATTTTAGAATCATGATGTTGATTAATACGTAACGAGCTAAATCAGACAATATCAACTAGCGGTGGGCTTGAACTGTATATAATAATAATCGATATCCAACAGAGATTAATAAACGAACTATGACAATGAAATCTAATTTGGATAGATATGAAAATGGAATCAACCCCAAATTAAAATTATTCAACAACTTCAACATAAAACATAAAAACCAACAAAGCTTTGAGGATCAATCCTTAAAAACCAAAGCTTAAGAACACTCCACACCAAATTCATCACTCAATTCCTCCACACAAGAACAAATCACGTGACGACGGAGCCTCCATCGTAACGAAGAGGAGGAGGCAGCGGAACAGCGCGGATTCGAGCATCGCTGACGAGGTATCGAATGACTTTGAAGAGTATCAAGGCTACTGAATTGACAAGGCTCTCAAAAATACGAGCCTTGATTCGACCCCGTCTCGGAGGAAGGCTAGAGATGTTCGCCTTTAAGCCCGTGGAAGGAGCTGCAGCCATGGCGGGCAGACGAAGAGGAAGAAGAAGAAGAAAAGGGAAGAAGAGGACTCAAAGATGTGGGGATTTATAGGCACAAGTTTAATTCAGTTTACTCAATAACCTAAGTCTACAAGTTTTCTTAAAGGAGTTTTTTAATCCAAAAAGTAAGGGTTTCTCACATAGTTTAATACAAAAGTAAAATCCATTTGAATTTCCATGAACATTCATACCTATACGTATTCGTACAATTATCGTAATATAAAAACTATAACGACCCTAAATTTTTAATTACTTGAAGTCACTACCATCATCGTATATAATCATTTTGTGCGAAAATAAGCGTTTAAACTTTATCATAAAACATAAACGGTATCTTAAAACACTGTCATGGACTTGCATGTTCAAACCTAAATCTAAGAAAATAAATACAATCACCCTATGCATGTGTCATGGTCTCAAGTTGCGATGTCGTCATCTTAGTTGTACAGGGGTGTCTTGCCTTTACTTGAAAGAATGAGAGTAACATACAACTTGAGTATTTTAAGAAATACTCAGTAAGCTACCACCTATCGGGGTAAAATACACTCATGTACAATTTCATGAATGTGACTTATCATAATAGTCTATTTTACTACGGCGGCTATCCTAACGGGTAACTTGTCAAAATTATTTTAATTTTCTTTTTAGATAAAACGTGATGTTCAATAATTTAGGTGGCGAAACAACCGAGCTGGAGATTTTAAGGAATCCTATCTACGTCGGAGATTTCAGAACTTGGCCCGTGTTCAAAATTATTTTCTTTTGAATGTTTGTACACTTGTATTTGATATATTATAAACATATAAAATTTGAATGAGATTTAACTTGACCTATTTTAATATATTATGTATTAAAATATATTAGATGAATTTAGGAAGATTCTATCCTAAATTCTTGTATATATTACATATTTTCTCCACATAGAAATGAGAAAATTCCTCTTGACTTCTTCGTATACTTTCAATGTAGGTTTAATATCTTCGATATCATAAGCTATCAGTACAGAGATGTGACCCTCGAGTAAAAGATGGGTACATGAATGAACCGATATCATATTTAAACGAGAGTAATCTTAAAAATAGGATAACAATAAAAGAACAACGTGTACTATTCTTTTCAGTGGCTCAATCACAGGAAATTATAGTTAAACGTGTTTTATGAGCTCTATAAAATTTTGTGAGTGCATACAAAGCGATTCTGTGTTAAGTAATGTGAGCATGTTTTAAATTAAACGGGAATATGTACGTTTTATTAAATTAATAATAATGTATTTCCAATTCAATATATATATATATATATATATATATATATATATATATATATATATATATATAATCTTAAAAAATTACACCTAAGTAATTATGTTTTTTGACGACAAAAAAAAAAAAAAAAAAAAAAANAAAAAAAAAAAAAAAAAAAAAAAAAAAAAAAAAAAAAAAAAAAAAAAAAAAAAAAAAGATTATCATAAAACAAAACCGCGTAAATGGATAACAAAATTGGTATTATTTTTATTTTACTTAAATTTCTTTTTAAAGAGAATTTAAAAAACAAAAAGGGTTTATGTTACATCATTGCATGCGTCACACCCAAAGTTAATACTTGGCATTAGATATAAAGTTTGGCTAAGCTTTATATAATAGAAAAGCACGTGAAAGTGGAGGGATTAATTGCTAAATCGAACGGGAACGGGTTCTGATATCACGAGGATATTAGCTAAAATTATCACAACATAAATCGGGTGAGAGTTCTCTATTTATAATCATTTACAGAATCAAATAAGATCAAATAAATTATAAAGTAAATGGAAAGAGTAATAAATGGATGCACGATATTAGCCTATGATAAAAGATCAAATATGATACGGATGGTAAATTATAATTGAAAGCTAGTTAGTAATCGAGAGTCAAATATGATACATATGATCAACGATGATGGAGGGTTAAATATTATAGCACCGTTGATCGATTATATATCTTAACTCGTTGATTTCTGTAGACAAATCGATCTTTCAAATATATTGTATGAATTCAATAAAACATATCTTTGAATAATATTTTAAATAAACTATAATTTTTAGTTATTAAAGCTTGTAGGTTGATGATATCTTTGTCGTACACAAACCACTCGAGATCTCGATCTTTTACTCACCTATTAAAATATTTGAGTAACCGATACCATATAAATCGAGATTGGTAGCAACTCTATTTTTTCGTCCCTAAGAAGAAATTTTGTGAGACCGTGTATTGCTTGGAGAGGGGAACGAAACATTTCTTATAAGGGTGGAGAAACCTCTCTCTAGTAGACGCGTTTTAAAATCGTGAGATTGACGGCAATACGTAACTGGCCAAAGCAAAGCAGACAATATCTACTAGCAGTGGGTTTGAGCTATTACGAATGATATCAGAGCCAGACACTGAGCGGTTAACTAGCGAGGACATTGACCCCAAGGAAGATGGAATGTGAGATATCACATTGTTTGGAGAGGGGAATGAAACATTTCTTATAAGGGTGGCTCAATTATACGAGCTCCAAAGTTAAGCGTGTTTTGCTTGAAGCGAATTTTATGTGTGTTGATCTGTGGGGATAGTTTCACTCTTATAAACGATGAACAAGTAACGTGACTTTGTCACATGGGATGTAGGGAATGTCAGATCCATCAAGTGCCGAATCTGAATTTCAAATTCTAATCTAAATCCGGGACATTGAGCGTTAGACAAGAATTATATTATTTCCATAACTTCGTAATTTGTATATGTTACATAGGTCTCGTTGGCTACTGTTGAGAATTGTTGGGAGAGAGTCCGACATGACTAATTAAGAAAATGATTATGTGTTTCCAAGTAATCAATACATCTTTATTGGTACGAGGTCTTTTAGAAAAACCCTGAGAGCTATGCTAAAAGTGGATAATATCATACCATCGTGGAGGGTCAGTGATTCATAACATGGTATCAGAATCATGCCCTTAACTTAGCATGTCAACAGAGTCTTCAAATATTGAACAAAGAAGTTGCGAACCTCAAAGTGATATCCCTCTTGATCTCTCCTCTAATGCCTTATTCACTCAAGTGATGTCCATCGACACTCGAGAGATATCTATCGGGGATAAAGACAAATCCTAATAAATCAATATATTTCATAATTAAATATAAGGTGTTCTATAAAAAAAAAATTTTTAATATAACTAAAAACATGTGCTAAATATATATTTATGTTAAATGAGACATTGGACGGGGAATTGAATGAAGATGGGATGAGGAATATTACTTTATTCCCGGCCCCATTTATTAGACAGGAAAAAAAAAAATTCTTCACTTCGTCCCTCGTTTCCCATCTAAATGGAGATCATCTCCTCCCCATTCGAGTAAAATGAACTATCTCTAGAAACACGTCCCCAATATTAGCAATAATATAACATTATGTTTTTGGATTGGATCGAGACTTCCCTAAACACACAGAGATTTGTTGTTCGAGTAGATCTACTACCAGTTGTGAACGATGTCACCGAGTGAAAATTTGCAAACGAATTCTATNTTCATTTTTTTTTTTTTTTTTCCTTTTTTTTTTCCTTTTCCGACCATCAGACAACATAGGAGACATAATTGATAATTCAAGAGACATCTTAGGAACTAACTAAACACAGCTAACTTAAGATGGCAGCTCAAACTCCTATCACCAACAAACTACCAAATGGAATTAAACACACATCAAAGCAAAATGACAATATTACTTATGATTTGCTTAGCTTCCCCGACGCTGCGTTGAGCTAGGCCCGACGCGGTGGAGCGGGTTGATTAGGTTGCTTGCCTGCCTCCGCCGCGTTACCTTCCCCTCTAGATATTTTTCTAGAAAGGTCGTTAATAATTTGGCCAATAATTTGACCCCTCGGTGGTGGATTGTTTGGAACTGGACGCCGTGGAGCTTCCACTTCCATTTTCTCAAACTTCAATTGAAGAACGACAACAAGTGGAGTGAAAGAGAAAGAGGGAGTGGCAAAGATGTTGGTTGAAATGAAGGAAAGGAGCAAATTTATTGAGGAAAAAAGTTAAAGTACTTTGTGGTAATTCTAAAGTCCAGCTCATTTTACTCACTTTTTTTTACCTTTGTTCTTTGTTTCATGTTTGGATTCCCCTCTTTAACCCACTGTCATAGTGTTAGGAGAGGACTCTTTTGTTTTTACTATTGTGTTCATAGAATCTTTTTGTTGTGTTCTTTCTTTTTCTTTTTTGCTTTTTCTAAAGCTTCTACCAATCACATTTGTTTAGCTCTATTCGTCCCGATAAAGAGACATTTCTCTCGTAGTTAAACGGAGTTAGGAACAGTGAGTATATGTAACGACTCATATCCACCGCTAGCAGATATTGTTCTCTTTGAGCTTTCCCTTTCGGGCTTCCCCTCAAAGGCTTTAATACGCGTTTGCTCTTATAAAGAGTGTTTTGTTCTCCTCCCAATCAATGTAGGACATCACAACCACCCCCTTCGGAACCCAACGTCCTCGTTGGCACTCATTCCTTTCTCCAATCGACGTGGGACCACCATCAAATTCACCCCTTTGGGACCAGCATCCTTACTGGCACACCCCCTCGTGTCTACCCCCTTTCGGGGAACAACGAAAAGGCTGGCACATTGTCCGGTGTCTGGCGCTGATACTATTTGTAATGACCCAGACTCACCGCTAGTAGATATTGTCCTCTTTGGGCTTTCACTTTCGAGTTTTCTCACCCTTATAAACAGTATTTTGTTCACTCCCAACCAATGTAGGACATCACAACCACCCCCTTCGGGACCCTGCGTCCTCGTTGGCACTCATTCCTTTCTCCAATCGACGTGGGACCACCACCAAATCTATCCCTTTGGGACCAGCGTCCTTACTGGCACACCGTCTCGTGTCTACCCCCCTTCAGGGAACAGCGAGAAGGCTAACACATCGTCTGGTGTCTGGCACTGATACCATTTGTAACGACCCAGGCCCACCGCTAGTAAATATTGTTCTCTTTGAGCTTTTCCTTTCGGATTTTCTCACCATTATAAAGAGGTTTTGTTCTCCTCCCCAACCAATGTAGGACATCAGAGTATATAACTCATTCTTATCTAATCCAACAACCCTTCCTCAGTATACGTTAAACGAATCCATGTAATCTTATCATTTCTGTATTTTTTTTCGTCACGTTCTTTTATCTCTATAACTTTTTTCAATCGTTGTTTATTATTTTTTTTTTTCTAAGACTAGTTTCCCACGGCTTTGTTTCTTGTCAATCTCTTGCTTTAATGTTGTGTGATATCTTTCCTTCCATGTTCGGTCTAAAATATGTCCCCACCCAAAAAGAGAGTATACCTCAATTATAAAAGAAGCAAAATATAAGTTTCTTTTTTCTCTGGAATCCACTAGCTTTTGAGATGATAAGTAAAGGGTTGATTTAACTCGTAAAGATCTTACTCTTTCACGTTCAATCAATTACTGGTCTGGTAATCTTCCAATCTGTCCTTTTGGTGTTATGAAGATTGGGTCTCATTATGTAATGACTTGTGTCCAGGATTTGGAATTTGGATTCAGCACCTGATGATCACATTACTTATTGTTCACTTCTAAGAGTGAAGACTATTCCCACAAACCAACATAAGTTCTTCTAGCATGCTTTGTCTTCAGACACGTCCATAGAATTGTTACAAACAAAGCATACTTAACCATGGAGTTCTTATGATTGAGTCACCTAAAAATAAGGTGCACTTTGTTGGTGTACGTAGTAACTTTCATTTTCTTTAAGCTTTTCCGAGTCATCCTATGATCAGGATCGCTTTAACTTGGGTATGATCTCGGTTCATTCGTGTACTCCTCCTTTAATCTATCACATGCCCACAAGTTTCCGCTTTGGTTCTTCTCTGAACCACATCTTATTGGGAGAGGTATCGCTCTAATACAATTTGGAACGATCCATGCACAAGATTTGGCTCAGGATTTGGCACCTGATCGATGGTCCTGACATTTGCTATATCCTTTGCAAGATTGTCGTGTTACTCATTTCTCGCTTCTAAGAGTGAAGACAATTTCCACATACCAAAATGAGTTCTTCCAGCATATTTTATTCTGATTCACCCAATATAAAATTTCTCCAAGCAAAGCACGTTTAACCATGGAGTTCCTATGATTGAGCTACTAAAAAAGACCTGAAATCTCACAATCGGTTGGAAAGAGAAACAAAGCATTCCTTGTAAAGGGTGTGAAAACCTCTCCCTAGTAGATGTGTTTTAAAATCGTGAGACTGACGGTGATATGTAACGGACAAAAGCGGACAATATCTGCTAGCAATGAGCTTGGGGTATTACAAATTATATCAGAGTCAGACACCGAGTGGTCTGCCAGTGAGAATGTTGGGCATATAAAGGGGAGTGGATTGTGAGATCCCACAACGGTTGGAGAGGGGAACGAAGCATTCCTTATAAGGGTGTGGAAACTTATGCCTAACAGACATGTTTTAAAACCGTGAGGTTGACGGCGATATGTAACGGGCCAAAGCGGACAATATCTACTAGTGGTGAGCTTGGACTCTTACAAATGGCATTAGAGAATTTCTTAAACCCTAAACTTTGTAAGGGTGTGAAACCTCTCCCAAGTAGACACATTTTAAAACCATGAGGCTGGCGTCGATACGTAATGGGCTAAAACGGACAATATCTGCTAGCAGTGGGCTCGACTGTTACAAATGATATTAGAGCCAAGCATCGAGTGGTATACCAATGAGGATGCTGGCCCCCAAGGGGGTTGATTGTGAGATCTCACATAAGTTGGGATTGTGTGATCTCACAGTGCTTGGAGAGGGGAACAAAGCATTCCTTATGAGGGTGTGGTTGTGAGATCTCATATCGGTTGGAAAGTGAAACGAAACATTTCTTTTAAGGGTGTGCAAACCTCTCCCTAGTAGACGTGTTTTAAAACCATGAGGCTGACGGCGATACGTAACAGGTCAAAGTGGACAAGCAGTGGGCTTGGGCTGTTACACAGCTACACCTTGTTGATATAAGTAGTAACTTTCATTTCCTTTAAGTCTTTCTTAGTCATCATATCCTCAAGATCCTTTCATTCTGATGTAGTGCCATATTGCATCATGTCGATAGGCCGACATAGGACACAACCCTAAGAGCCTGAAAATGATATTATATAAATATCCAACGAGCCTATGTTACTTAATGTAACAAAGAGATAGACTAGAGGGTTGTGTCAGAAGAGATGATAAGATGGAAATTAGAGGGATCTCATGCATGTTGTATGTTCATAAGCATATGGATACTTTCCCTCGAGATGATGAGTACGGATGCGCACAATATGATGATGAGGGTGTTCATGGGGAGCATAACATTTGGGGTTCCGCTGACCTCCGGACGCCGTTACAAGGTAGCTTGACTAGAGAGGGTCTAGGGGATGGGGCGAACCCTCTGGGAATTCACACTCGCACGTGTGGGGTCGTGTGTAGGGAAGTACTACACATCCATAGTAGTCCAAGATAGGAGGCCACCCTTAAATGAGATAAAAGATAGGTCCCAAAAGCATGATTGCATGTATTTGCATTTGCATAGCCTCTTATAGTGGGGTCACTTACCGAGTATTCTTCGAAATACTCAAAGTTGTGTGTCATATCATTTTTCAGGTAAAGATAACTTGCACATGTACAAATGACGGTGGCATCGCGAGCAAAAACTATAGCACCTGCATAGGGTATATTCATATTTAAATTCCTAGTGTTAGGTTATAATATGTTGTTACACATTTCATCCATTTAAATTATTCCGTATTTGTTTTTATTTTTTATTTCTAAAATTAAGTCTTTCATATTTAAACTCGTAATATCATCGCTATGCTTTTTAGAGAAGATGATGTTTTTAAATGTTTTCGATATTTATGTTATAAACAATGTTCCTTTTAAGACTTATGTTTCCGTATAAGAGATGAGCATGAGACGTTAGTAACGACTCTGAGTATTAGAAATTTAAGATCGTTACAAATAGTGAGGATAGGGATAGGGAAGGTTTCCGGTCCCGTGACATCTCTAGTTATAATCAATCATCATCAGAAAAGAATAATAATAATAAAAATAAACCATACTTATCGCATGAAAGCATGTATTGATTCCATCATTTTAATTACATTAAACTTTGGCTTAACATTTTAATATATAGTTTTGGACATATAATTTTAACCTAATGTTTTATTAATTTCACGTCCATGAGCTTAGAAAACCCAGAATCTAGCAGAAATCAAACTAGAAAACAAAGCACACACTTCTTAATTCACATATATCAGCTGTTTATTCATTAGGGAACGAAGCTGAGGACGACCTAGGTAGCAGCGGGCGGCGGAGGCGGAGGCGGTGGCGGCGGAGCATGTTCCGGCGGAGAACGATATGGGAGGGATCCGGCGAGTGCAGTGGCCACGTAGGATGCTGAGATGGCTAAATCCTCACCAATTTTAGCCATGATTCGACCCCTTCTTGGTGGGTTATTTGGGATTTGCCGAGTTGGGGTAGCAGAAGGCATTTCCAAGATACCCACAAAAAATGATGTCGGATTTGGGTAAGTTCCTTTTAATAGTATAAAAAAAATATTTATTTGTTTATTTATTTATTTCCAAAATTATTAATACAAAAATTTCGATATAAAATTAGAAAGAATATAAATTTAGCAGTTAAACCATTTTTCGGTGTAATTTTTAACTTTATAAAATTAAAAAATAAATAAATAAATTATACTATTTAAAAAATATTTTTTGTGTACTGGGAATGCTTGTGGGGCCACAGGCGGCTGGACTTATAGTTCAAGTCTTCGTGTGGGCCCCACCTCCACGTGGGCTTGTATCGTTCACATTCAAAATTTTCCCTTCTACTCTATTTTTCCTTTTTTTAAATAAAAAATTATATTAAAAAAAATGAAAACTTTAAAATAACTATTTTTAAAAAAAATAAATAAACGGATAACAATTACATGTGGGTTACCTGTAAATTATATTCCCGCCACAATCCGTATATATAAGTTTTTGTGGAACTAGGGAATGAAATAGGTAGTGAGAATAAGGACTACACGGTGGTTAATTATGACTGTACATAGTGACTAATTATAGTCATAAAATATACGGTAACTCTTGAAAGGAGTTTTTATTTTGAAACTATAAAATCAGGTATTTATCTCTAAAAGAATGCAGTAAAATGAGCGTTTGTGCTTTTCTTTAGTCAATGGCTAAGTTTATTAACAATTTTTAGGTTATTCAAGCTTCACGGGATCAATCTTACTTGTGGAGTGATTTGAATCTCAAACAAGTGTTCTTGACTTGAGATATTTGATCAACAAGATAATCTGAATTTTACTTTTCCTTGCAGTGATTCTGTATTATTAAAGCTAAGTTTATATTGCATGTTTAGAGTATTTCAAGTGGTATTGATCAAACATCGTGTAGAGTGATTTGAATCACGAGTTATCTTTAATCTCGATCTTGATCATCAAAATAATCCGTTCCAAAACTTTCCCTTTTAAGTCAAATACAGACAAACAACACCACGAAACAAAATCAATCATACCTTTCGTTCAAATTATATATATATTATAATTAAAATATTTGAATTTCAAAATTAAAAAAAAAAAAAAAAAACCATTGATAGTAATTATTTTTTAAAAATAAAGAAATATTTTCAAAATACTATATTATTATTTTTCTTTAAAAAGGAACAAATTCAAATTTACGATGTTTGGTCAATATTAACATTATTATTGTTGTAATTATCATTTATTTTTTTAAAAAAATTAAATTTATGACACGTCATTATTACTTTATTATTATATAATTATTTTACATTTGAAAAAAGAAAAAGAATTCAGCCAAATTTACGACGAATATGGAAATACTTTTAACGATTTATGACGTGCCTCATTCTGATTGGCTAATAAGTCGCACAGCCAATCAAATTCGAGGGTGATAGAACATAACAAAATTGACCAAGTGATTTTATCATTTCCCACTAATGGAATCTTTGGATCAACCTCGTGNAAAAAAAAAAAAAAAAAAAAAAAAAAAAAAAAAAAAAAAAAAAGAATAATTATAACACTAATTTTGGAAAATTTTAAAGTGTTCCAAGTTCTTCAATAACCCATTATTTTTATTTATAAAAATTTAAATATTATATATAATAAAATAAGTCATTATAGTTTTAATTTAAAATGTTAGAACCCTATAAATTGGTGAATTTATACAATTGGAATTTTATTAAATATAAAATAGAGAATTAATGGATAATGTTTCAAATTTAGATATTTATTATATCACTGTTAACAAAATTTATAATTTATTATTTAAGAACAAATTTCTTCCCATGAAATAATTTATTAATTTCATACTAAGACTAAAAAATTCAAATAACATCATTTTAAAATATATTATTATTATGAAAAGAAATAATGCAATTATACAACCACTGTTATATATTTATATTATAAAATAAATAAATAAATAAAAAGCTAAATAATACTTTTAAACATTTAAAAAATCTAAAAAATACTTTAAAGGGAAACGACTATATTTTATTTAAATTCTCGTAACTTTAAAAAATGTATAAAACATACTTTTAGATTTTTCAAAATTTTCATTATTACTCTGAACTTTTTTTTAATTTAAAAAATATTTTATAAATTAAAAAAAATTAAAAACACTTTTAAACTTTTTAATAAAATTAAAAAAATACCCTTCTAAATTTAAAAAATATTTAAAAGTATCATTAATATATTTAGAGATAATCTATCTATATATTTAAAAGTATGATTGATATACATTTTTCTGTCTATATATTTGATAATAAGAATTTTTTTTATCCATATATTGAAAAGGGTATATTTGAAATACTATCCAAAGTTCGGTAATTTAAAAATAAAGTATTAACTATTTTCCTTTAAAATTAAATATATTTTTTTAAATTTTTAAAAAGTTTTTANAAAAAAAAAAAAAAAAAAAAAAAAAAAACATGTTTTGGGCACGTGGAAATCAAAGAACGAATGTCCAATAAGGACAACTCAATAACTGTCGGAAGAAGGGTATGTTCGTCATTTTCTTATTCGCCGGTCCATTACATTTCTTTTGGTCCGGTTTTTTCTCCGAATAAATCCACAAAAATAAATCCTAGTCACCGCCTTTGTTTCCAAATCCAATCCTGACCGTCCAATTTCAGGTAGCTCCAATATCCGACGGCCAGAACTCACCCTCCAGAACTCTCTTGTTTTCTCTACTGCCATTATTTATATCTCTGCCTCCCAATGAGCTGCTTGTGTTCGACTCGTGCCCGAATCGCCTCTTCTTTGTCCATTTCTTCCCANTTTTTTTTTTTTTTTTTTTTTTTTTTTTTTTTTTTCTGATTTTTGATTGTGGATTCGCTTCAATTTCGTTCAAATTTGGTATTGATATCAGTTTCTAAGTGAATTTTAGCTGTTTTTGGTTTGTGGGTATTGATTTGTTGGGTTTTAGTGTCATCATCATGGTGAAGTGCTACCCATCTGTGAGTGAGGAGTATCAGAAAGCCATTGAAAAGGCGAAGAGGAAACTCAGGGGATTCATTGCTGAGAAGAATTGTGCTCCTTTGATTCTTCGTCTTGCGTATGTTCTTCTTGTTCTTTGATTTCCCTTTTGTTTTTGTTGTTTGTGAGCGATTGTTTAGGGATTTGTTTGTTCTTGTGGGTTTTTTTTAGATGGCACTCTGCTGGAACCTTTGATAAGAAATCTAGGACTGGTGGTCCGTTTGGAACTATTAGGTTCCCTAATGAGCTCGCTCATGGTGCCAATAATGGCCTTGACATTGCTGTTAGGCTCTTGGAGCCCATCAAGGAACAGTTCCCAATCCTTTCATATGCTGACTTTTACCAGGTGATTAGTTTGTTTGATCATATCTGTTTTTCGGATTTGTTTTGTTTTGATTGTTTGTATCGTCCAAGTCCATCGCTAGTCGATATTGTTTGTCCGTTTTAAGGTTTTCCCACCTTTAGAAAGTTTGTTTCAACCGTGTGAGATCTCATAATTCACCCCTTCGGGATCCTGCGTCCTCATTGACACTCATTCCGTTCTCCAATCGATGTGGGGTTTCCCAATCTACCCCTTTGGAGCTCCTTGCTGACACACTAGGGAGAAGTTTTCACACCCTTATAAAGAATGTTCATCCATTCCATCCCTTTTGGGGCTCCTTCCTCGCACACCCCCTCATGTTGATTCCCTTTGGGGCTCAGCCTCCTTGCTAGCACATTGTCTAGTGTTTGACTCTATACCATTTATAATAGCCTAAACGAGATACTGTATGCTTGAGTTTTCTTTTTTGGGCTTTCCTTCGAGGTTTTTAAAACGTGTTTACTATGGAGTTTCCACACCCTTATAAAAAATGTTTCGTTCTCCTCTCCAACCAATGTGGGATCTCACAATCCACTCCCTTTGGGGCCAGCGTCCTTGCTGGCACTCGTTCTTTTCTCCAATCAATGTGGGACTTCCAATCCACCACTTTTGGAGTATAACGTCTTTGCTGGTACACCGCCTCATGTTCACCCCCTTTGGGGCTCAGCCTCCTCGTTGTCATATCGCCCGGTGTTTGGCTAATATCATTTGTAACAGCTCAAGCCCACCATTAGTAGATATTGTCCTTTTTGAACTTTCTCTTTCGAGCTTTCCTTCAAGGTTTTTAAAACGCGTCTATTAGATAGAGGTTTCTACACTCTTATAAAGAATGTTTCGTTCTCCTTCCCAATCGACATGGGAAATCACGTTGTTTAACTTTTTGGGTTTGTGGGTTTGTTTTGTTGTAGTTGGCTGGTGTTGTTGCTGTTGAGATTACTGGAGGGCCTGAGATTCCTTTTCACCCTGGTAGAGAGGTCACTAAAGAAGACTAATCTTAGTTTAACCCTTTATTAACTTACAAAGTGATCAGACATTGAAAATTGTTTGTCTCTGTTCTTCAGGACAAGCCTGAGCCACCCCCAGAAGGTCGCTTGCCTGATGCTACCAAGGGTTGGTCTCCATGACAATCTTGTTCTTTTCATATTCTGAGCTAGAAAATGAACTGATGAGTTGTGTTCTGTTCAGGTTCTGATCACCTGAGGGATGTTTTCTACACCATGGGCCTTTCCGACCAGGACATTGTCGCCCTCTCCGGCGGTCACACACTGGTTCGTTCTGTCTTTTCCTTATAAGTATGTTTATTTGAATCTCGAGCTTCACCCCAAGTGCATATGTAACGGCCCAAACCTACTACTAACAGATAGTGTCATCTTTAGTCTTTTTCCTTGTGTGCTTTCCCTCGAGGTTAGGTTTTAAAACACGATTGCTAGAGAGACGTTTCCACACTCTTATAAAAAATATTTCGTTCTCCTCTCCAACCGATGTGGATCTTACAATCTACTCACTTTCGGGGCCTAGCGTCCTCGCTGGCACTCGTTTCTTTTTCTAATCAATGTAGGATTGTCCAGTCCACCCCTCTTTAGGGTCCAGCGTCCTTATTGATACACCGCCCCATGTCCACCCACTCTGGGGCACAGTCTCCTAGCTGACACATTGCCTGGTGTCTAGCTCTGATACCATTTGTAATAGCCCAAACCTACCATTAGCCGATATTGTTCTCTTTGGGCTTTTTCCTTAAAACGCGTCGGTTGATTTAACAACATAAGTAATAAGAAGGGCTAAATAATGAATCAAGGAAGCTTAATTCACTATATTCAAGAAGTTCAAGTTTTTATAGATGATGTTGATTTAACTCGACAGGGTAGAGCACACAAGGAACGATCCGGTTTCGAGGGGCCATGGACTTCGAACCCTCTCATCTTCGATAATTCGTACTTCAAGTGAGTTAGAACCATTTATACTATGATAGTTTATTGATGATGTGAAGAAATATTAAAAGATCCATTGGTTTCAACAGGGAACTCTTGGCCGGGGAGAAGGAAGGTCTTCTGCAGTTAGTATCAGACAAGGCACTCCTTAGCGATCCCGTCTTCCGTCCCCTTGTCGAGAAATACGCTGCGGTATGGTTTTCGATCTCGGGATCAATAGGATTTATGATTGTACACAAAAGGACTATCTTTGCTGATGATCAATGGTTCTGTTCACATTTCACAGGATGAGGATGCTTTCTTTGCTGATTATGCTGAAGCTCACCAGAAGCTTTCCGAGCTAGGGTAAGATTTCCGACCTCTGTGTTCGTGTTTTCTCGTATCGGTCATCGCTAAGGATCGTTTCGTAACCTGTTGTATTGTGCAGATTTGCTGATGCTTGAGCTAGTGGCATGGGGAGATGAGGGTGCTGGCTATTGTTTATGTTGGCTTTGATTTGTAATGAAATGGGTTGGTGGGTTGGGTGGCTGTTTTTTTGGGACATGTTTGAATTTGGGCTGTCTTGTTGGAAAACTTGAGCAGAATGTAATGTTTGGTCTCCCTGTCTCTTTGGACTTCAATAATTTTGCTGGAAAACTTATGAAATTTTCGTGTTTTTTATAGGTCAATCGTCGAGTGTCAAGATTTTAACCTATCGATATTTCTATCAACATAATTATTAGTAGACATAAAATGACCAAAATGCCCTTAAAATTATGTACTATTAGCTCATCGAGTGCCAAGATTTTAACCTATCGATATTTTATCAACATAATTAAGAGTAGACATAAAATGACCAAAATGCCCCTAAAATTATGTACTACTGGCTCATCGAGTGCCAAGATTTTAACCTATCGATATTTTATCAACATAATTAAGAGTAGACATAAAATGACCAAAATGCCCCTAAAATTATGTACTACTAGCTCATCGAGTGCCAAGATTTTAACCTATCGATATTTTATCAACATAATTAAGAGTAGACATAAAATGACCAAAATGCCCCTAAAATTATGTACTACTGGCTCATCGAGTGCCAAGATTTTAACCTATCGATATTTTATCAACATAATTAAGAGTAGACATAAAATGACCAAAATGCCTCTAAAATTATGTACTATTATGACCAAAGTGATCTCTAAAAGTTGCCAAACCATTGGAATATGGATTTAAATCAAGATTTTGGGTGGTAAATGACCAATATACCCTTATAGGAATTCTAAGTGTTAATAAATTTTTTATGGATTCATTTATGACTTTAATTAGTGACTTCAACTTAAGTTATCCAGATAAGTGACTTCACTATTGTTTGTATTGGATGAATTGTTTGAAGCATGAGCAGCACGTGTCCTGTGGTCTTTACATGTGTCGTACGTTGTAATTGTTATGTTTGCTTAAATGTAATGGCGTGCTGCTAGGATGAGAAGTGTCATATTATGGATTGTCATGTTTACTCGATATGCTAATTGATGAATGTGACATATTATGAAAGTATGGTAGTTTATTGTAATGCACGAAAAGAACAAAGATATGTATTGCACCACAAATACATGTCATGATTTGAAATTATGGGACCTCATGCATACTATGTGTTCACAAGCATTAGGATACTTCCCTTTATGATCGGTACAAACACGTACCTTCCAATGTTTATGTTCAATATGATGTTATGATACGGTATTATTATATACACTATGATACTATGTGTGCTCCCTTCCTTCCATGGTAGACCAGTAGGATGAGTGTACGCTAGCTAAAGGTCATGTCTCTAAGGGGTATATATACAAGTTCGCCTCGGTCCATGTGCTCATGTATGGGCAGTGTGTAGAGAAGTACTACATACCTAATACTGTTCGGACTGGAAGTTGAGGCTCATGCCATGAAATGATGTTTAATGATAGGTCCAAAACACGATTGCATGTGATAGCATTTCCTGAACTCAGTCAACAAAATACTCAAGTCACGTGCTACTCTTACTTTTCAAATAAAGGTAAGGTACCTCTACACGGATAACGACGTCATGGTGATGGCCATGAGATTGAAACTAAGGTAAAAGTATTCATGTTATTTGTAGCCCTTAAATTAGATCCGGACATTGTTTAAAAATCACACGTTTTCGATTGTAATGGGTAAAAAATATTATTTTTTTGTTAATGGTTTTCATCAATTGTGTTATTCAACTCCTAAATCCTTCCATCCACAATAATTGAGCTATTGGCTATGTTCTTCTTACAATGAGTACACAATTCAAGAACGTTGCTTGATGATGAAATACTGAAACCACTTGGCTTATCCTTTACGAACAATCTTCAAATGCTGCGCGTGGTAATAATGTTACTTGTACTCAAAGCATAAATTGAGAGAGAGAGAAGAACATATCTAACTTTTGGTGAAAAAAACAATAAATCTAGTCAAAGATTTTCGATTAGCTTTTGATTTGTCCCTTAGTTTTGTTTTTTAGTTGTCATATCTACACGTGCTTGTGCATATGTTCGATAACAAAACCTCGAACATCAGCCTTTAAGTCCATGACAATACGTCTGACCTTTTTTGATTTTGTTTCTACTAGCTCTGAGTTGAAATCGAACAAGCGTATGATCCCTCTTGTATTCGTCAATATTCATGTTTCTCTATTGAACTTGCAAAAACTTCGAACTATTTTATATACTATGGTACTAGTGATTGATTTGTTACTAGGGTTATTGGACCTCAAACCAAAAAGTCGCTAATGCTTTGCGATTCTTTGAGTTGTTCATGTCGAAGATTGCATCTGTTACTAGGGTTATTGATATGAAGTCTTTTGGAGAAGCTCAAAGCAAACCTAGGAGAGCTTATGCTCAAAGTGGACAATATCATACCATTGTGGAGAGTCCTGATTCCTAACATGATATCAAATTCATGTCCTTAACTTAGCCATGTCAATAGAATCCTCAAGTGTCGAACAAAGAAGTTGCTAGCTTCGAAGGTGTAGTCAAAAGTAACTCAAGTATTGAATAAAGAGTGTTACTTTGTCCGAGGGCTCCAGAGAAAGGAGTTAAGCGCTTTTGCTGATTCCTAACAGTTCATATGATGAAATATTTTTTGCCAGCCTGATTCTTAACCGTTCATATGATGAAATATTTTCTTTACTACAAACAACCATAATTCAGCTACTACCACGTCTTTCGATAACTTGTCGAGTAGTTGAGGGTCCCACTAATTGAAGTCTCTCACATATCTCCCCTCTTAGATTGTGCACCAATGATTGCAAAGCTCCCATAAATGTGGACATCTTATAGGGATATGTCTTGAAGGCTTCTTTATAGTGGAGTGTAACGACCCTATTTTTCGATTAAAAATAAGATCGTTAATGTATGCAAAACATGATTGTTACTTAAAATATTTTATAAGCAATACTATGGATTTAAACATTTATAGTAAAATATTTAAAAACAACATAGTGGAAAATCAATAATGTGAAGATTAAATAAAAGCAAACATAAAATAATGTCTGATCTAATCTAAGGACTACAAATAACATGAATGTATCTATCCTATCTTCAATCTCATGGTCGTCACTATGACATCGTCATTCATACAGAGGTGTCTTAACTTTACCTAAAAATAAGATTAACACTTTGTTTGACGGCCACCGAATTAAAGTTAGGGCAAAAGCATTCATGTTGTTTTTCTTTCGTAGCTTTTAAGTTAGATCAAGACACATACTTTACCCTCTTTGTTTTATTTAAATTCGTGTTGTTTTAATGACTTTATTATGAATGTGTAAATCTATAACCTCATAATGAAATGTTCTAAATGAATTTTTCATACCTCGAGAAAATAAAGTTGTGTCTATGCAAGCTTAGTAAGTACGAGAAAATAAAGTTGGCTCACCTTGAAATGAGATGAACAACTTCCAGACCCCAATAGGGTATATGACATATAAGAGAACCGTTCAAAATTCCAAAGCCTTCCCAGAAACTCAGATAGTCGTAGAATCAGGGTAAAACTTCCTAAAACCCATAGAAAAATTCATGGTAACTTACTGGGATTGGATCTGATAAGAACCTACAAGTAGACTGCTTATTAAGTATTTTTATACTCACCCTTTTACTTTTTTCAGTGTTCACAGGCTACCGGTCGAGGTGGAAGAGCGTTCGAGAGTTACGTAGAAACAGAGAAGGTCATCCCAAAGCGTCAGCTCATCTATGAATTCTAGGGTCTCGCGTATTTTATTTTGAAATTTGTATTCTAAACTGTTTTCCCATTTGTAATAAACTTGAACGACACCGAGTTGTACTACTAGTATTCGTTTTTTTTAATGATAGTGCTATTTGTTTATCTTAATTCTATTTTAATAAACTTAATGAAGAGTTATTAGGTTATGAATGATGACAAAATTGAAAAAAGACATAGGCTTTAGTATAAGTATAGAGAAGCTGCCTTCCAGCCTTGGCAGTTGACTTCTTACATTTGTCTAAGCTCAGGAACATGGAAGGAGGAGGAGGAGGAGGAGACAGAGAAGGAGCTCAAAGTCCGAGGAAACATGGTGGTTGGATCACCTTCCCCTTCATCATAGGTTCATTGTTTTTCTCTCTCTTCTTTGGTTGTTTTTATGATGAGATGAGAGCAATTTTGTTGATGAAAATGGTGAATAAAAACAGGATCTTTTGGTTGCACGTCGCTGGCCAGTGGTGGATGGCTTACAAACTTGGTTGTGTATTTGATTCAAGAGTACAACGTTAAGAACATCGATGCCACTTTGATTTCCAACGTTGTTAGTGGCTGTTTCAGTGTGTTTCCTGTCGTGGGAGCTGTTATTGCTGACTCTTTCTTGGGATCTTTCTCTGTTGTAGCTATTTCCACTTCCATTTCTCTTTTGGTAATTTCTTGATCTCATACAATTTTTTTTTTTTATGAGTTCATGCTTTGAAGTTTATGCCAAGAACTTCATTTCTTTATGTTCGTGATAATTATTTAGTTTGTTTTTTTATAGAAATTAAAATATTAGGTGGGTTTCCTACTTTTTATTTTTTAATTGGAGGATGCTTCATTTAGACATAAAACATGTTTTTGTCTATGTTTGGTCGAATATTTTATTGTTAAGTTTATGGTTTTTTGTGCTCCATTCCTACTTCCATGGTTTGATGGATATTTTTTGAGGTGTTACCTTGGTTGGAGAACGAAATTAAGTATTGTTTATAAGAGTATGGAAACATCTCTCTAGGAGATACGTTTTAAAATCGTGAGGCTGACAACGATACGTAACAGGTCAAAGTGGACAATATCGGTTAGCGGTGGGTTTGGATTGTTACAAATGATATTAGAGCTAGCCATTAGACGGTGTGAGGAACTGGTCGGAGTAGAGCTAGATCCTCTCCATAGTAGATGCGTTTTAAAATCGTGAGGCTGATGACGATATATAACGGGTGAAAGCAGACAATATCTGCTAGCGGTGAGCTTGGGTTGTTACAAATGGTATCAGAGCCAGCCACCGAACGGTGCGAGACACTAGTTGGAGTAGGTCTAGACCCTCTACATAGTAGACGCGTTTTAAAACCATAAGGCTGACGGCGATCTGTAACGGGCCAAAGCAGAAAATATCGACTAGCAGTGGGCTTGGGCGGTTACGAATAGTATCAGAGCCAGCCACCGGACAGTGCAAGGCACTGGTCGGAATAGGGCTAGACCCTCTCCATAGTAGACGCATTTTAAAACCGTGAGGCTTACGACAATACGTAACGGGCCAAAACGGACAATATCTACTAGCAGTGGGCTTGAGCTGTTACAAATTGTATCAAAGCCAGCCACCGGCGATGCAAGACACTGGTCGGAATAGGGCTAGATCCTCTCCATAGTAGATGCGTTTTAAAATCGTGAGGCTGACGACAATACGTAACGGGCTAAAACGGACAATATCTACTAGCAGTGGGCTTGGGCTGTTACAAATGGTATTAGAGCCAACCACCGGACGGTGCGAGGCACTAGTCGAAGTAGGGCTAGACCCTCTCCATAGTAGACGCGTTTTAAAACTGGGAGCCTTACGACAATACGTAACGGTTCAAAACAAACAATATCTGTTAGCGGTGAGCTTTACATACTTATTTAGAGATTCAACGTATACCCATGTCGGTAATTTTGCATCATTATTAACTTGATTATGATCTTATTTAGACAAGCATCAAAGTTCTTGTTTTTGTTCTTTCAAATAATAAAATATGATTGGGTTTTGCAGGGCAT
The DNA here is from genome assembly GCF_002806865.2 of Cucurbita pepo subsp. pepo. Classification (NCBI taxonomy): domain Eukaryota; kingdom Viridiplantae; phylum Streptophyta; class Magnoliopsida; order Cucurbitales; family Cucurbitaceae; genus Cucurbita; species Cucurbita pepo. Next base: position 7,047,950 of record NC_036657.1, read on the forward strand.
GATTTCACTAACATTAACATCAACAATCCAATCTCTTAGGCCTCAACCATGCGACCACAACAATGCCATAATCCCATGTTCTTCATCACCTTCAAAGCTCCAATACTCAATTCTATACTTAAGCCTTATCCTCGCAGCTCTTGGAGCTGGTGGCTCTCGTTACACCACAGCAACCTTAGGAGCAAACCAACACGACAACCTTAAAGACCAAAACATTTTCTTCAATTGGTTTTTCGTCACTCTCTACGGTGCGTTTCTTGTTAGCTCCACCGCCATCGTCTACATTCAGGACAATATCAGCTGGGGATGGGGCTTCGGCATCTCCCTTGCATCCAACGCCATTGGCCTAGCCATTTTCTTGCTCGGAACTCGCTTCTATCGCCTCGATAAGCCGAGAGGAAGCCCCTTCACCACGCTCGCTCGAGTTCTTGTCGCCGCCTCTCGGAAAAGGCTGACGACACCGCTCTCGACCACCGCGGGGAATGATGATGGTTACTATTATGGTGAGGAGCATCATGTGGGGAAGGTGGTTGTGGATGGAGTGCTCACAAAGAGTTTTAGGTATGTCAAAGCTTCAATCACTTTACTTTTCTTTTTTATTTGGATTGTGGGCCTAGTTTACAAAAAGAATAATAATGAATAATAACTACAAAAATAATAAAAATAATAATAATACGATTAGATATGTTTATCGGGCGGGGGCGGGGACGAGGACGCTCCTTTGTTCATGTCCCTATTACCTGTTTCATTCTCTTACGTTAAATTCTCTATTTATTTCTCGGGAAAACTTTATTCATTTTTTTACTTTTCTATTAAAAATGTAAAATATTCTAATAAATTCAATAATATTTCAAAATAAAAATATAATATTGAGTTCTACCAAATGAATAGAAACAAGAAATACGTACCTCCTATGTATGTTTGTGTCGGTATGAAATTTGATGGGGACAATGAATATAATCTTCGTTCTCGACCTTGTTTAACTAATAGGAAGAAATTTTCCCCCCCTTTTTTCCGTTTTCCGTTTAAATAAGAATTTTCCACGAACCTGACCCCACAGATTAAATAGATTATCTTTAGAGATCTCGAAAACTTTATTATTGGAGTTAGAATCGACAACCAAAATTAACTAATCTTGTCCCATTAGGAAAAGGAGAAAAAAAAAGTGTTCGTGATTTCGAGTCAACCTCATAGAAACGCCAATGGATCAATAATTGAATTGGTTGCATAAATGAAATGTGAAAATAGATTGATGAGTGCCAACCACTATCAATAGCATATATTAAAGTAGGAATGTGTCACATGTTATGATTAATATATATATATTCTTATAAATATCTTGTATATTTTGTATTTTATTTAATAATTATTTCTTATCGATGATTCAGTTTTTTACTGTTGTAACACATAGTTAAGTTCTACGTGTCGAGAGAAGAAGCGTAGAGCTTAGCTTTGATATAATTTTTCACTAACGAAAAGCTTTGATAGGTGTTTGAATCGAGCGGCTCTAATAACTGAAGGGGATGTTCATTTGGATGGCTCGATTGCAAAACCTTGGAGGTTATGTAAAGTAAAAGAAGTAGAAGACTTCAAAACTCTACTTAGAATCTTCCCTCTATGGTCAACTAGTATTTTCCTCTCGGTCCCTATAGTAATGCAAGGAAGCTTAACCATCCTTCAAGCCCTAACCATGGACCGTCACCTCGGCCCGAGCTTCAAAATCCCTGCTGGGTCTTTCATCGTCGTCGTCTTCATCTCCACCACTGTCTTTCTAGCCATAATCGATCGGTTTCTCTACCCGATTTGGCAGAAGTTGGTCGGACGACTTCCCCGACCCCTCCAACGAGTCGGTCTTGGTCATGTTTTCAATTTTGGTGGGATGATGGTATCAGCATTGGTAGAATCCAAGAGGCTAAAAGTTGCCCATGCCCATGCACACCACCTTGATGGCCAGCCTGAGGCTATAGTGCCAATGTCAGCCTTGTGGCTTTTCCCACAGCTAGTTTTGGTTGGCATTGGAGAAGCTTTTCATTTTCCGGGTCAAGTTGGATTGTACTATCAAGAATTCCCGACGTCGCTGCGTAGCACGGCCACGGCAATGATCTCGTTGGTGATCGCCATTTCGTATTATCTTGGCACGGCTTTGATTGATCTACTTCATAAGGTTACGAAATGGTTGCCTGATGATATCAATCAAGGGAGACTTGACAATGTTTATTGGCTCGTATCTGTGATTGGTGTCATTAATTTTGGGTATTATTTAGTTTGTGCTACATGGTATAAGTATCAAAATGTTGAAATCGTTGTGGAGGATGATTCTATAACTGAAGACTAAGAGCACGGGTTTGTGTCGAAGAATCGAGATCTAAGTTAAATTTATAAGAATAAAGCTACGAATTGGTACGTGGTTTGTGGCAATATGTAATTGTTATTACTCTTTTACCCTTACTCGTTATATATGAAATGCACTTCGTTGAAAATTTTTCTTCGATAACATGTGTTAGAAATTATGAACATCTAGAATGATATGATATTGTCCACTTTGAGCGGTCTAATACCAACACATCAATAACATCGGTTACAAATGTTAAATATTTTGTATTTTCATAATAATTTTAAGAGTAGCGACCAAAAAAAATATCAACTTGAATTGTGATGTCCCACGTTGGTTGGAGAGGAGAACAAACCACCACTTACAACGGTGTGGAAACTTTTCCCTAGCAGACGCGTTTTAAAGCCTTGGGGGAAGCTCGAAAGGGAGAGTCCAAAGAGGACAATATCTGCTAGCGGTGGATCTGGGTCGTTATAAATGGTATCAGAGCCAGACACCGGACGATGTGTCAGCCTTCTCGCTGTTCCCCGAAGGGGGGTTGACACGAGGTGGTGTGCCAGTAAGGACACTGGCCCCAAAGGGGTGGATTTGGGGGCAGTCCCACATCGATTGGAGGAAGGAAAGAGTGCCAATGAGGACGCTGGGCCCCGATGGGTGGTGGATTGTGATGTCCCACATTGATTGGGGAGGAGAACAAACCACCATAAACCACCATTTATAAGAGTGTGGAAACCTTTCCCTAGCAGACGTGTTTTAGCTAGGGAAAAAGCTCGAAAGGGAGAGCCCAAAGATGGAAACCTTTCCCTAGCAGACGCGTTTTAGCTAGGGAAAAAAAAAAAGCTCGAAAGGGAGAGCCCAAAGAGGACAATATCTGCTAGCGGTGGATCTGGGTCGTTATAAATGGTATCAGAGCCAAACATCGGACGATGTGCCAGCCTTCTCGTTGTTTCCCGAAAGGGGTAGACACGAGGCGGTGTGCCAGTAAGGACGCTGGGCCCCGAAGGGGGGTAGATTGTGATGTCCCACATTGGTTGGGGAGGAGAACAAACCATTTATAACGGTGTGGAAACCTTCTCCCATCAAACACGTTTTAAAGCCTTGAGGGAGAGCCCAAAGAAACAATATCTGCTAGATTTTGTTCTGATGTCACAAATTCAACCAACCTATAAATAAAAAAAAAAAAATTAATAATTAAAAATAAAAAATAAAAAAATAAAATCTAACCCAACTCAATCTTACCTTTGTGATTTAGGTTGGTTCGCTGGATTAAATTGTGTTCTCGAGTTATATGAACACCTTTAACCGTAAATAACGCCATCTAGTTAGAGCATTATAGGGCCGAAGNAAAAAAAAAAAAAAAAAAAAAAAAAAAAAAAAAAAAAAAAAAAAGCCCAAAATTTGAACCCCTAAAAACAAGCCATTTTGAGTCCAACCAAGCCTAAATTTGAGGCCCACCTCGATGGTCAATTAAACATGTCATAGCAAGCCTAACAAGGTTGACCAAAACGTGGCATGATTCTAGTGCTAGAGTGTTGCACCTTATCTTGTTAGTGCCTCTCTCTGGCACGTCTTGTCTATATGTTTTAGTCCTTCTCCTTCTCGGGAGCTTAGGGCCCTCTTTCTAGCTTATTCTTCTCTTTCGTTCGAAAGCAGTGAACACGAGCCTTGAAGGCTAGGTAGACCTATTGGGAATGGTTGGTTATTTGAAGATGCTAGCTCGGTCTTTCTTTCTTACTTAGTAATGCTCTACACTAGCTCTGACATCCTTCGTAATACTGTAGTGACTTCTGTGGGAAGACAGAAAGAAAGTCAGATAGAATACTCTCTTTTCTTCTGTCTAGAGTTGATATTGAAATATAGAATGACAGTAATAGTGCTCAGCCTAAGACTTTCCGAACTTACTTAGTGCTTGCTTCTGCTTGTTGATCAGCCTCATTTCATTCATGCATGGGCCTTCCCCAAACGAAAGCGACCCAATTCCTTCCTTTCCTTTAACGGCCGCTACTAACAGATGTCAATGCTCGACCATTGATTTGACCTAAAAATTCGACGTAGACCTAATGATGGGTTAAAACTTAAACATGTCAATGTTAGCCTAAAGCATAACGTGACCTATGCGTAACTCCTTATGAGTTTAAGAACCCAAGCCCAAAAGTAGGGGTGTATATGGTCCGGGTTGGGTTGGGTTGAGAATTTTTTGTTAAAATTACACATTAACATTCAACGTTGTCATAAAATTAAAAACAACATTTTAATTGAAATATGTTTATTTTAAGAATTCTCTATGTATTAACATAGTTCAACATTGTCATAGAATTAAAGACAGTATTTTAGTTGAAATATGCTTACTTCAAGAATGAGTAATGTATTTGTTGCTGGTCTCAAACTCAAGCATATGTCCTTAGTACCAGTCTAGCAAACCCATTAATGCAAAAAAAATAAATATATATATATATTTATTTGGCTGTGCGAAGGTTTTGTCCCACGAACCCAAAATTGAAAAGTTCGGGTTCAGAAAAATAAACTCAATTCTATCCGAAATGCTAATTCAACCCAACTCAATCCTTATAGTTCGGGTTAGGTTGGTCTAGGTTGTTGGGTTGAATATACACCCTTACCCAAAAGTTAGTTGAAATTAGATAATGAGTAATTCATTCATCGTTCATATCAACTATTGAACTTCGAGATAGCAGTAGTAAGTGTTAGATGACAAGAAGGGCTAGAAAAGAATGGAAAAAAGAGAGAGCGAGTTGACGAAGAAGATGACCGACCACGTGAACGGTCCAAATAAGTAAAATTGTCGCATCATTCTATTGTAGCGATATTAGCAAATTATTGTGTAACAGTCCAAACACATCGCTAGCAAACATTGTCCGCTTTGGCTCGTTACGTATCACCGTCAATCTCACAGTTTTAAAATGTGTCTACTAGAGAGAGGTTTCCACACCCTTATAAAAAAATGTTTCCTTTCCAACTGATGCGGGATCTCACAATCCACACCCTTTAGGGCACATCGTCCTCGCTGGCACACCGCTCGGTGCCTAACTCTTATACCATTTGTAACAGTGGAAACCCACTGCTACTAGATGTTGTTCGTTTTGATCCTCTACGTATTGTAGTCAATCTCACGATTTTAAAATATGTCTGGTACGGAGAGGCTTTCCACACCCTTATAAAGATTTCCGACCAACGTGGAATCTCTCTAAATATGGTAATTAAGGTGTGATTTTGTCACATTAAAACTAAATAGTACATTNAAAAAAAAAAAAAAAAAAAAAAAAAAAAAAAAAAAAAAAAAAAAACCTTTGTCCAAGCTGGTCACTTCGGGGGTAAAAGAGTCATTTCAGAAATAGACACGTGGTGGCGTTTGATTGGAGATACCCGCTCCAACTCCGCTGTCGCGCATGACCGCCATCATGATATTGTGGAAAAAGTAAAGCCACCGCTTACCAAGAGAGCAAGAATAGAAGGAGAGAGAGAGAGAGAGAAGAATATCTCAAAAACATTTCGCGATTTCTTTTCTACCCATCTCGCAGCTAAAGATTGTTCTTCCTCTTCTTCCGTTTCTCTTCCTAGATCCTCTGATTCAATTTCCCTACTCAAGCTTCAGCCATGGTAAGCCGCTTTTTACTGATTCCTGTTCTTTTGCTGATTTCTACTTCATTTGTTTCTTGATTTTGTACTCGATTTCTCTTCTTTTTGCTTGATTTTGATCTCTGATGCTTGTGGATGTGCTTTTAGGACCTGCTTGCTGTGGATCTATATTCTGTTCTTGTTTTGATCTAGATTGTTTGAGTTTTTTTGTCCGATTTGCCTCGGGATCGGATTTGGTTGATTTTAAATTTGTTTAGGATTGATTTCAGTATCATCGGAAGTACTTGGATGTGATCGTGACTGATCTCTGATTACCGTGGTTTAGTAGTCTCTCAAAATTGATCGTTTGTGTTTTAATCGGGCTGGGAGCTGGGTTTCGGTGTCTTGTTGTGCTTGGTTCTGTGGATTTAGATGTTTTGGTGATTGAGATGATGTTTTGGTAGTTGGTGGAAAGATGGTGATACTTCGCGTATCATCAGGATGGTAATCTTGTGAAGTGAATGGAGTGCGTGTATTACTGTTTGATAATCAGGTACATGATAATTTCTCGGCTGGGGCGGAGCGGGGTGCCCTCAAATGAGTCCCTAACAGACTGAGAAATAGAGGGAAGAATTGGGAATGAAATGGATTTTTTATATTTAATCATGATGATGCTCACTTTCAATTTTCAGTATTGCTTCAAATTTGAAAGTTTATACTGCTCTCTTGAGAGTGAAAATGTAACGCTATAGCCAATAGGCTGTTGAACACAACTCTTTGTGGGAAACACTCGCACTCTTTATTAATATCAATCGAGAAGAGAATACAATACACTCGGTAGAATACTACACTTTGCTTTAATTGAGACTGCTTGGGCTTGGATTTCCTATGGATATTTATAGGCAACTACTCGGTTATGCCAAAAGCAATGAATGTTATCTCTATGATTGTGAGAATAGACTCTAAAGATCCATGTGGAGATCATACTGGTAACCAAGCAGATTCTATAAATATCCAACTCTAAGGGGAATTTTACTAAAAGTGATGAAGGGAAGTTTGAATTACTCATTCAGACATTTGATTTTGCATACTTTTCAGAGCTTTGGCTCATTGCCCTTAATTTATATTTTCAATTACTTACATTTTTTTTTTCCTGCAGGCTAACGCGGCATCGGGTATGGCTGTGCACGATGACTGTAAGCTTAAGTTCTTGGAGTTGAAGACCAAGAGAACTTACAGATTCATTGTATATAAGATTGAAGAGAAGCAGAAGCAAGTCATTGTGGAAAAGGTTGGCGAGCCAGGTCAAAGCTATGAAGATTTCACAGCCTGCCTTCCTGCTGATGAATGCCGATATGCGGTTTATGATTTTGACTTTCTGACTAAGGAGAATGTTCAGAAGAGCAGAATTTTCTTCATTGCTTGGTAATGTCATGATAAATGAAAAAACAAGCAAATTCTGTGTTATTCTCTGTTCCTCACCGGACCCGACCACGTATTAAACTTCCATCACTAATCATCATTATTCTCTTTTCTTGTTGCAAAGGTCTCCCGACGTGTCGAAGGTAAGAAGCAAGATGATCTATGCAAGCTCAAAGGACAAGTTTAGAAGAGAATTGGATGGCATTCAAATTGAGCTGCAAGCTACTGACCCATCTGAAATGGATCTCGATGTTTTTAAGAGCCGTGCGAAATAAGAAGCGTCTTCGTTATGAACTTCTTGTGGTGTCTGTTTTACATTGTGAAATGATGTTATTAATTGCTGGGTTTATGAATGTGCTTTGATTACATATTGGGTTGTTTTCTAAGTTTTGTCTTATAGAATTATGTCCATCTGGAACAATCTTCGGTCATTTTTCCCCCCCACCTTATATTCTATGATTTATCGTGTGGAATTAATGCAATATCTCCTTATGTAACGCTACATGATTTTGGTCTGGATTTACATCTTTTATCATGCACAGCACATTTAAAGATAATGTTGACCTTTTTTTTTCTAGATCCAAGGATGCTTCTGAGCTGAATGGTTGCAATGTCAACGCTTGCTAGACAGCACAGCAGCATAGGCTTTCTAACCGGGTTGACTCGATTCTCATTTGGTAGCTCCTCTCTTCTTTGATCCTTATTATCAAAATTATTGAAGAATTTAGATTTCATTAGCATTTTGCAACAGTGAAGTAAAAGAATCCATGATATTCTAGGACTACAATAAAGATTGATCCATCTTCTTTAGNTTTTTTTTTTTTTTTTTTTTTTTTTTTTTTTTTTTTTTTTTTTTTTTTTTTTTTTTTTTTTTTTTTTTGGGCAATAGGGCTTAACCATTTCTACAATATGCCTCTATTTTCCCAGCTTCTAGTGTTGGATTTGAAGGTTTATTCAGTTTGGCCAAGCTTCAAACCTTTTTTAAAGAATCAAATAATGGAAGATAGGCTAAATTATAGGTATATATGTTTGAGAAGTGTTCACATGGAAATCCAGGTGTTCAAATAGGCCTTTGCGAAGTGTTCACATGGAAGTCCAGGTGTTCAAATAGGCCTCCAACACATCTCTAGCCAAGTTTAGGCTTCATAAACCTTGAATCTTTCACATAGGAGACTATATAATAGCCTTCTGTTACCTACGGAGCTTTACAATGATATGATATTGTCCACTTTGAGCATAAGCTCTCGTGACTTTGCTTTTGGATTTTCCGAAAGATCTCGTACCATAAAGATAGCGTTCCTTTTTTATAAATTCGTGATCTTCCTCTTAATTAACTAATATGAGACTACTCATCTCAATAATCCGCACCACTTTCACGTTTAGGTATCTTGTCTTCTGGGTGAACTCCTCCAAAATTTTATCTATAAATTTGGGGAACTTGCAAAGTATCTGTGGATAAGTATTATGATCAGCTATATGCCCAAGGTTGAGCAATTTGTGTGGGTTTGTCTTCTATACACGAAAGGCACTGCCCACATATTCCCACTTCATCTGATGTTCAACATCTTATTCCTTAACAACCAATTGCACTTCTGAAGATTCTCTGCTAGTGACTTGATTTTCGAGTTCAATTTGTTGTGTAGCTTCATTATAAGAAATGTTGCGTAAGAAAAAGGAGGTATTTGTTGTGAGAGACAACATATAGGTTTTGGAAACTAAGAGACTTACATGAAAGATTGATTAGCGGAAGGTGAGTTTTCATCTTCAAAAGTAAGAAACTTATCGAACAATAGTGACATTTAAGTTCGATTGTTTTGATCTTGTTTTGTTTCGTTTCTTCCCTCTCATTTGTTCACGTCTTAACCATGATTTTTGTCAATTAATCGTGAGAGGGGAGGCTCAAAATGTTGTTCACCGCCCCATATGTTGTGGTTTGCTTACCCCTTCGAAAATTTTGTTTCTTCTAAATTATTTTGATATTTTGTTCTAACTCGAATAACATCATTTTGAATGTAATTAGATTTGTTAGACAAAATTTATTATTTTCTCACATTTTTAACTTTGTGTCATTGTAGAAATTTGATAGTAAAGACTATTTCAAAATAATTTTAAAATTTAAAATGATACCGTAACAATGATAAAAGTTCATTCGTCTAGCTCAAAATGCGATTTATTAGATATGGGGTATAAGAGCCTCCTATTCATTGTGTAGATGGCACGAGAGAATAAGGAAACTTTCCTTGTCCTTATCTCTAACTTCCTTTAGCTAATTGAGAGGAATTACTAACACTTCCGTTCTTATTCTCTATTTAAATGAGAACTTTTTGCTTTGTTTTGTATCAATCTTCGCTAGATTTGGCTCTACGGGTTAAATGAACATCTCTAGTTTATCGTATAAATTAATATGTAAGCATTATAGACCCACCAAGTGAAATCGATAACTTTTTTATCACGACTAGCTAAAGTTCCATTAATGAGTGACTACATTAAGTAAAATCTCCTCAAGAAATATAAGGTTTTTATGAATCTAATTTTGAGTTGTCATTCATTCAACCACGAATACCTTTAATGTTTCAAATTTAAAATATTTCATTGCATGAACTACGTAAGAAACAAAGTCATTGGCTTGTAGGTTCAAAACTATATCAACTACCCCCGGAGTAATAATCCATAAACCAGTTACTACTCTCGGTTGTACTAGATTCTCCAAATGTACTTGTTCTCCCTTCTTCCTTGCTGTGGAAAGTTTTCGTAAAATAACTCAGATGGGAAGAAAGAAGAGGGCATTAAGAGATTCTCGTAGCCCAACTTGGACACGATCCTTCCATCACCCTAGAATGAAAGGGGCAATCTTGTAATTTTTTGGTATGTGAAGATATGTTCAGTTCTATGTACTATTTTTTCATTAAGACTAGCACCTCAAATTGTGGTCTTGAGAGATAGTTGTCCATATAATGATAAGGGATGTATGGATTCTCGAAAAGGGAGAAATCGAGATTGTCTCCCAGCTTTCATGGTTCCACGAGTCATAAAAAAGTTGGATCTCATATAAATCGTCCCATCTATTCTCGTGAGAAGATCGATTTTTGATATTCTATGTCAACATGTCTTTGATATTCCACACCTTAGGGTTAGACACCGACGAGCCCATTGACTTATCCATCCAGTGAGACTCTGCACTGTCCATACGTGTGAGTTTCTCTAAGAAGTGCCTCAAGGGAGGAGGATCGCAATGCGGAACTTCCATCGGTGTTGGCCCCTCTTGAGCCGGCCTCAGTTGTTGATTTGCAACGACATAATTAGCAAGATAAAAACCCTCACGACTCAGACACAACGAGCAAATGACCAGATAGCTCTAATGGGTTCCCTTCACTACTCCCGTGAAGATGGTCTAAACGGTTCAGAAATACTCATCTTACTACATAAAACATTTACTTAGCCTACATTTAGATTCCGGTCTACTCAAACTCGGCCTAGTTCATAACCAAAATTTAGATTTGGATTTGGCATAAGGTTCTTGAGTTGTTAGATTGTTGCTAAATAATTTTTGAATATTCAAACCGATCTAACAAAGAAGTAATTTTAATGGGGTTTGATTTAGCATATTGCGCTGGATCTTCCTCTACCTTTGTCCATTGTTGAAACCCTAGGAATTCTCTCTCCGATCCACGACCACCACTCCTCCGCTCATCAATGGCAGAGCCTCTCGATATGAGCTTAGATGATATCATCAAGAACAACAAGAAATCCGGATCCTCGAACTTCAGGGGTCGTGGCGGAGCTTCTTCTGGACCAGGTCCCTCTCGCCGCTTTCGCAATCGCGGTCTTAATAGAGCAGCGCCCTATTCTACTGCCCAGGTGAAGGATTTGGGTTTTAACATCCCGATTTCGATGAATCTTACTACCATCGCCATCCTCTAGCTCTTGTTGTTGTTGTTGTTGTTCTTCTTCTTCTTCTTCTTCTACTACTACTTCTACCAGTTTCTCGTTCTTTTCAAAACGGACTTCGGGTATTTTGTTTTTAATGTTCTGAAAAACATTGGGGGTTTAGGCGCCGGAGACGGCTTGGTCACACGACATGTTTGTAGATCACGGTGCGGCATATCCTTCACAGCCTGCACGGGCCTCTGCTATCGAAACCGGCACCAAGCTTTATGTTTCTAATTTGGATTATGGTGTTTCCAACGAGGATATCAAGGTATTTCAATTTTGGATTTGAGGGCTTGAACATGAGAATTTTTTTTGTATGTATTGCTAAGATTTTATTGAAATTGTATATGCAGGAACTGTTTTCAGAAGTTGGTGATCTCAAACGATATTCTATCAATTATGATAAAAGTGGGAGGTCAAAGGTATGTTTAAAGTGTGAAGAACACAAGAGCTTTTGTTTCTTTTTAGCAATATTCTGGCTTTGGTTTGAGTTTTTGTTCTTTGTAGGGAACAGCAGAGATTGTTTTTTCACGACAAGCAGATGCGCTTGCTGCTATAAAGAGGTACAACAATGTTCAGCTAGATGGGAAGCACATGAAGTTGGAGATTGTAGGAACTAACATCATGACACCTGCTGTTCCTGCTTCTGCAAATGGCAATTTTGGGAATCCAAATGGATTTCGAAGAGGGTATACATTTTCTCTCTTCACTTGTCCTTATTTCTGATTTTTCCATTTGCGTTTACAATTGCAATCATCTATTAACGCGGCTAATGGTATGTGTTCAGAAGTAGATATGGATTTTATTTGCTTTATAATACTTTTGTAAGCCCATGATTGAAGTAATTGTTTTTAGAGTTGTATTGGATTTTGACGTAGATTTTTCAACATTTTCTTGTTATTCTGACTTAGTTCATAGTAAAATCATTTTTCATTGCTTTTTGACATGTCCGCTGAAAGTTTTGAAAGGATTAAATTGAACATAAAAATATTTAATTTCAACAACTCGTTAAGATATGTGTACTTAAAGGGAGGTATTTCTCGTTTGACACTATGGACATAGTAAATGGTAAACCATATGATGTTAATCGAAGAAAAATTGTTACACTTGTATGAGAAACTTAGGGATTATATATATCTAAATATCTATCTATCTATATATATATTATGATAAGTAGCCGAACCTTCCTTGAGAAAACTTGAAAGAATATTAGGGCATATAAAAGACTCACTAACGGAGGCAAAATTGTATCCATAATTTATTGTCAATTTTGTTTATGATGACAATGTGTTTCTAGCAGCAATTGTATTCAACAACTTTTATTTCTCAAATTTGCGTTTGATCGCATATAAAATTAGCTGCTTCCTAATGTTTATTAATATTTTTTAACAACTGTGGGTATCTGACCAAGTTTTCACACCTTGGCTAGTATTGTCAAAAAACCACATGAACCTACTTCATTTGGTGTTGGAATGCTGGGTGTTATTTTCATTGGGTATTTGAGTGTACAAATTGTCTATTTGACCACTAACTGAATTTGTTGTAGGTTAAAGCTTACAAGATTTCTATTCAAGTTCTCCAATAAACAAACGACATTAAGGGATCCAGTTCTGCCACATTTTATGCAAGAAAAAACTTAATATGGGTTCCTTCTTTTGCGCGTCAATCCTTTTAGAAAAGAGTCTAGGTAATGATAACTTGGATAGTTTAATGACCAAGATTATTGAATTGTAGATGAAAGATTCCAAGTTGCAAGAAGTTTGTGTGTCATTGTTGAGGTGTATGTTATTATGTGGAGCCTGTGGAGCCTTTGGGGAGGGAGTAATGGCAGGCTCATTAGAGGGCTTGAGTGGTCTTTGGTTTTGACCCCTTGTTAGGTTCATCATCTCTTTGTGGGTCCAGAATCAGCTTATGTTTTGATCATATGATTCTGTAAGTTTTGATATTTAAGCTTTTCCATATTGATGATGAATTATATGAAAAGGGTAAAATGTTTACGAAGCCTGCCTTATTAACATTTATCACACAGATATTTTAATTGTGCGATGTTGATAGAAGCCGTTCTTTCTTTACTTTGGTACCCGTATGACTTCTGCCTGCCTCTGAACAGTTCTGGTAGTTATTTGTGTACATGATCATGCATTACGTTGTTCTTTTTATGCTTCAGTTGGTGCTTAAGTATGAGGCTGATAATTATGTTTTATGTATTTTAATTGAAATTGCTGACATCTAGACTTTTGATCTGATTTTGATTGCTATTATTGATTCTCTTAATCAGCATGCACTTAATAAATTTTCATTTGATTTTAACAGTGGACATGTACTGGGCCGAAACCGGGGTGGTGGACGAGGACGTGGTCCTGGAAGAGGAGGGCGTGGACGTGGGAGTAGCAGAGGTCGTGGGGAGAAATTATCTGCCGAAGATCTAGATGCTGATTTGGAGAAATATCATGAAGAAGCCATGCAGATCAATTAAATCATTTGGTGTGATTTCCTGGGGCTTGATATTCCCAACTTCGTTAGGTGCTTGATGATAAATGTGATAAGGATACCATTTTCTATTTTGCGAGTCATATCATGAAGCCCTGACCTTGAGAGAACCACTAGACCTTGCTAGGATGTGGAGTTTGGGCTTCAATTGTTATTTGTTGCAGTAAACTACAATGAGGTGTTATATATGCTTGAATCTGTAATCTCCCGTTACTTATCTGTTTCTTAATCTTCTCCAATCCTATTTATTTTCCATGAAAGTTGCACTGGAACTGGGAAAGTCGCTCACACTCCTTGTCGACACGGAAGGATTTGGGCGCTTGACATGGGAAGTATTGGTTATAACATAATCAACCACATCTTCTGGTGTTGAGGCCAAAGTTCTGGTACACCGTTTCTAAATCATAATATTTCCTTGATGGAATGATAGATATAGCCGAGAATCTATTCTGAATATGTTGATTATTGGGTTCTGACTGCAGAATTTCTACTTATATTGCTTTGCAGCGTTTGGTTTTATGAATTAAAAGTAATGTGTTAAGATCTTCTACTTGTTGGCATGGAGAGGAAGGAAGGGGTGTGGAGATGATTACCAAGTAAGTGTTCAAGGCCACCGCTAGCAGATACTGTTCGCTTTAACCTGTTACGTATCCTCGTCAGCCTCACAGTTTTAAAACGCATCTACTAGAAAAATGGGTTTTTCACACCCTTATGAGGAATGTTTCGTTCTCCTCTCCAACCGACGTGGGATCTCACACAATTGGTATGCAGTTAGAATTCAACAACACTTACATTTATTTCAGTTTATTTCAGTATTGTGTATGCCTTTTACTATCATGTGGTTGTAGTAATGACTATTATAGGCTGCAGTCTCGTTTCTTCAGCATATTTTGTTTGAAAATATTCCAGAATTTTGCATTCAATAATTAGAAGACCAGGCATATACCATGCAATAATGTTGAGTTTCTTCTGTATCTTAAGAAAGCCAAAAAAAGTAGGGGAATTATGCTACTCTGTCAAGTGTCATTTGAACTCCTAGCGTAGAAACTCGATTGCAGTTGGTCGAAGTGCACCGACATATCTGAGATTCAATTTAGATTTTACAAAACTGGTCCATTTTAGTTAGTTTTTGCTTTCTATAACATAGTTCAGATTTGTATTTTTGCTTCTATATTATGGTTATCATTCAGATTTCTACCTTGTCACTTATGTTTGAAGCCTTTTGGAATTCAATCTTAGATTAGTTTGTTTGTAGTTGATGAAGAAATGGAGTTGATGATCGATCATTACTAGGGTCATAATCGATTGAAAGATCAAGTCGACTTTTGTTTGCCATATCAATCATGGAGGTAAAAAATGATTTTACTCCCGGACCTTTTGCAATAGGTTTTGATTTTAGTATCAATAGTAAGGTGGAAATATTTGAATACAAGCTCATATTGCATATGAAAATTGGAAGGAAAATGTTCATGCCAAATGAAGCAGCTTTGTAGGAAAGGGGCTGTTTGAGAATGATAGTGCAGATGTTGGAGCGTCCTTTCATATACACAAAGCTTGTAACAATTTCTGATAAAGCTCATCAGATCTATTTGAAGCTCTCAAGGAAGGACACTATGAGTTGGGGTTGTGTAGGGTAGACTCGTAGCTTCGTTTAGCAGAAGAGCATGACTTTCGAAACTCTTAGTCAAGTGGGAGCACCCAACCTATGGGCTTTGAAAGAATAAGAGAAGGGAATAAAACAAAGAGGATCACTCCTTTTAGGAATATGGCTTGTTCAATCACTTGCTCATGAACTTGTAGCTTAGCCAAAAACAACGAATGGGAAAGTGTAGAAGCTTTGCCGATTATGTTGCAGCCTGGAAATGCTTAGAACTTCCATTTTGCATCTCTTATCGATGGTGTAGGTAGTTGTGCCTTGTTGGAGATTTATTTGTAGCAAGCCTCTTTTCTCCTCGTTCTACATAAACAAAATGAAGAACTGCGAACAAAATGAAGAACTGGGGCAAACAGTTCATCACGGAAGAAAGGACTCACTGAGCCAAAATTTGACTCTTAACGTTTTGTTCCATAGAGTATCAAGTGCTTCACTTCACATGGCTCAGAACTGATTGAAGGTATTTCTTTGTTGGTTATTCCTGTCTCGATGATATTATATTATCATTAGTTTCACATACTCCAGCCCTACCATGGAACTTCCTTCTTTAATTGATCTTCTAGACTGATTTTTTCATTTTGCTTTTAAGTATTACCGTTCAAATCAAGGGTATGAATGTTTTGATACTTCGGTGCTTTGTAATGAGTTGAATTATGAGCACAATCTTTGAGTTAACCCAAATATGCATCAACAGATTGAATAATACATGTTGGGTGTAGATTAAGATTAATCGACGATCATATAAAGGTGAATAACGACCCACAATAGAATAGTATGACATGGTATAAAATATTAGAACTTAAATAATGAATAACAAATCGAAATTTAAATACCATAGATTTGAAATTAAAAAAGAAAAAAAAAATTCAACCCTCAATAATTCAAACTATGGGCAATTAAAATGAGGATATTATATTTTTATTTGCACGAATTCAACGTCAACGTACAAGGTGATTCAATATTTACAATGAAACATAAAGAAAAATAGCAATAAATGTTAATAATATGAATAAGGAGTAATTTAATTTGTTTGAAAAAACATAAATTATTTATTTATTAATAATTTTTTTTAGATATATCTATTGACATTGACATTTTATTAAATTTTTTTATTGATGTTTCTAAAATTAAGACTCTAACCTTTCAATTCACATTTGGTATTTTAAACCTTCATGAAAACTAATACTAAACCGTAATAAAATATAATATTAAATATTTGTAGGAAGAAGAAACAAATATGAAAAAAAATATCGAGATATATAACTGAACTTATATCTGTCTGTACAAATACAATTTAAAGGTAAATTGTACTATTTTAAAGTTAGAGATTCAAAAGTTTATATCCCTACATTTATTATAGGAAGAATAGTAAATAAATAAACGATAACTAAGCTTTAGGAGCGCACAACAAAGATTAAAAATGTGATTTTCAAATCACTATTTTTCTCTCACAAATTACCTAGATATCATTAGTCACCGTCACACCTTGTTCTATTTCACATTTTATTACTTTTTTAATCATTGAAATTCAACCTTTCAACCTTCAACAATATTAGAAATGTTAATTTCACCCGCAAAAAACCACCTCGTCTAAGATAAAAAAAAAAATTCCCATTAAATGGTGAATAATGAAAGATGCATAAAAATATTTCTTTCCGCTGGCTAAACTAAATCAAGAACGAAAATGATATATATTATGTGTATTGAAGACTAAATTTTAAATTTTTAAAAAATTAGGTTCAATAATACATTATATATATATAGATATATTTTTTCATCTAAAATATTATTGATTATTATGTTTTTTTTTTATTCTTTTAATTAAAAAAAAATTGAAATGATTTTTTGTTTTAAAAAAATAGAAAAAATTCACCACAAATAACTCAATCTCCTAGAATTCTGCAGACAATTCTTTCATATAAGAGAAATGAAATGATGGTGGAGATGAGAACGGAGGTCCCGTCCCCGTCCCCGTCCCCGTCCCCGTCCCCGTCCCATGGATAACTCTAAACACAACATATTATTAGTTCATCACATTACCAAGTCAAACAATGGTTTGACAACTTTTTCTGGTAGAAAGCCTAGCAAATTTATTACTCATAGTTCATCACATTACCAAGCCAACATTCAATAAGCATCAAAGACCAACTCAAACTACTCTTTTCTCTTGAATCATCTCCATGTTCAAACATTCATCATTCATTTATTGCTTCTTGTCTCGAAGACATTTTCAAGCTCTTTTTAGAACTTGATGGAGACCACACAGAAAACAGAAGCATAGATATCAACTTCATCATTTATTCTTACTTGGAAATAAGAACCCCCAAGGTAGGAGAAGGCGGAGCCATTGAAAGGTGACTAAAACACTAGAAACGACCTCTAAAAAGACCTATTCCTTGGTGTTCTAACGAAGAAATAGAATAAGGGAAATTTCCATTCAATCAAATATATGTTCTTTCTTTTCTTGTTTCCTCTTGGACACTTATCAATGATAGTCAACACAAGACGGGTTTGAATCAGTAAAAGATACATACACACAGCCCCCAGAAAAAACGAGGGACGACAGCATGGCATGAGGGTAAAAAATGTCTTTTGTGTACATATACAAACTTAGTTTCTACGCCAATTATTTGTGCTGTTTAGGATTCTCATATCTCGAAAAGACGAACCGAAACAAGGAATGAAATACTGCCCTTATACATGATAATACAAAGTTCCAACAAGATGAAGGCCAGTACCATGGGTACAATAATCTGAAAAATAGGCTTATAAGATGCCTAGGATATCGTCCAACCTGTACCAAAAATCCTTCATCAAACTTTCTAATTTTCTTAGCATAACAATATTACTATTGTAGTGGCACCCGGCTAAGGTATCAAATTACATAAAAGGAACATGCTTAATAGTTCTTTCATTGAGCAACGACATTCGGTTTAATCGATACTTACTGGAAATAGCAAATCTAGAGCATCCCATGCAGCGTGTCGAACAGCTCTGGTAGGATACATGGGGCCACCCGGAGGGGTGAAGCTATACAAACAAGTTTTTAGCCTTGTACTTGTGGTCATTCTGAGTTCCAAACCTTATATAAATTAAAAGCATTGATTAGAACAGTTAGAATAGCAACTGTTGAATCTCAATGAGTCAGCCAATTACCTTGGAGAACAATCAGGTGTGAAAAATAATGCAGCAGTACAGGTTCCACCTTCAGCTTTTGAATCTGACCAATGTAATATTTTGATACCAATATTGAACTTGCGGATGTATTTAAGCATGAAAGTAGCAAAACAAGCTATTTCATGATATAAAAATATTACAGAAAACGATCGTAATTTAATAATATAAGTCCATCGAAACAAAAGACGTGTTAATAGAACATTTTGCGATGCTACACGACAATTTACCTGATCAGTAAGTTCAATCACAAACAAGTCAGCTGGACCACCTATCAGTATGGCATTTGGGAAAGGAGGAAATTGCTTTAAAAAACTTTTAAGCTTATCATCTGAAACACAGCAGGTTATTATATACAGATGGGCACCCAAGTACTAGCTTTCCAAATGGCATTTATAGCTAAAGCTCACCTGAATCATAGAAAATTAAGAACCTTGAAAGTAAAAGAAAAAGATCTCTTTGAACCTGCAATTGAGAAAAAGATGAGGAAGAAGAAAGAAAGGAGCAAATTTCAGAACAATTCTCTTGAAAATAGCTGCATAAAAGATACTACAAGTACTAAACAATCTAGATTGTAAAATATTCATAAAAGAACAAACATAATAACTTACTTCATTCATGCAAAATTAAGGAAACCATTCAACTCTAACCTGTATGGGGATTTTGTTCGATCTGGCAGGTTGAAATGCAACTTCTCCAAGAAGATACTGAACATCAAGAGATTAGCACAAGTTACTGGGCATTTACATGTCACCAAAAGAGAGGAAAATATTCTTGACTGAACTCTTACATGAAAGAGAGATTTAAATCGACTAGTGTTCGCCTGAATATCAAGCCTGAATCAGCAAACATAGGTCATTGCAATCATACTAAAATAGCATTCTCATTATATATCTAAAATGAGGATGATCATAAATATGTAGCCAGCAGCTGTATGAAACAAGTCTAACACGCTATCTGATGAAATACCCGTGCATAAGATGCTAATTCCAGTTTGAAAGTTTCAATTCAACTAATGATCAAATGCACCAAACGGTCATTAATCACAGTGAAGCAAATGCCCTCACACCCTTTTAAATTTCCTTTTTAATAAGATATTAAATCTTTTAGAAATATAACGAGTTGTTCTCGATGTTTTTCAAATATTTTGATTCACACCATATTGTCTCATTGGAGATGAGCAGCTAATTTTTTTTGTCCTCTTAATCTTCTCCGCTTTTGTAAAATATTTAATAAGAGGCTATCCCCCAAGGGGCAACCCCATTGGCAAGGGCTTGAAGTCTCTCGGTCACATTGGCTTATAGGTCCCAAGTTCGAATCTTTGGCTGAGCTTAATGCCAAAAATCCTTGATGTCTCCTACGTCCACGACGCCTTGAGACTAGCATGGGTGCCCCGGTTATATAAGGAAGCAAGCTCCAACTCCCAGTTATCTTATATTTTGATGAGAGGTGTGCTGAATAGTAGTAGGCACCTAGTTTTATCTTCTTTTTTTTTTTACATTGTTTTTTCATGTGAAATATCATAATCTAAAACAAATTTTCAGCATGAGATCATTGATATGTATATTAAGATTCATCATATATATTTTAAAACATAAATATTTCAACAGACATAACGACTATAAAATGCCTTGCATCAATGCTTCTTTTAAAATAAGAAATATCATTAACCACTAAGAATGCATGAAAAAAAAGTATGCAGTACATCAAGATCGGATGCTGTTCAAAAAAATTGAAAACTTCCACTTGAATGAAATGGATATTCGCAACAAATTGCTAAATCCATACCAGAAGATATTGGTGGCACCTTGAACAAGAGCAGATGAATTACGGAGGTGGGCTTCATCAGAATTTTCAATTTCAATTTCAAAGAGCTGCAAGATAGATCAGCATCAGGCACCAAATATTTCTAATAAAATAGAAGAAAAAGAAGACAATAACTCCAATGGAACATATGTTTGGATAACATCAAGAACGATCACTGCCTTCAAGACGAATTAAAAAGAAAGTTTTCTTTGCAAGTAGTAAGAAAAGTAGAATTCATTTCAACACAGAATAGTTAGTGCCAAGGAACCCAGACGATGGACGAGCAAACGCTCAGAAAATGTCAAACTATTCCATCATCAAACAACAAAGAAATAATAATAACAGTAATAGAAAGTGAAAATCACATCGGCTTTAAGAAAATGCATTGTGCAAGTTCACCCACCCATTTGTGGAATAAGAGGGTGAAAATATGACATGTAAATGATTGGCTCCACAGTTTGACAATCAAATCAAGGATTGGTTTCCCGCCTTCTGGCACCTGAACATAATAATCAGCAAGAACATCGTAAAAGCATAATGGATTATCCATTCCATGCTCCACAGGTGCAATCGCATCTTCCTCTGTGCTGAGAATTATTTCTGATTTATAAAGCAGAACATGAGTGGGTAGTGCTATAACAATATGTAACACCATCAAGTCTTCATCTGATCTAAGACTATGTAAGAAGATGCAGCTAGTACGAGCTTTGACAAGCTAGGTGGAAGTATTCAATTAATCAACTCTAATAGAGTGACTCTATTTCATTAAAGGCGAAACAAAAGACCATTCTCCATTTTATGAATATTGAGAAACCATTAGCATAGACGATCAGGGCAAAGATTTCAAATATACCCCTATTCTATTACAAGTTAAAATATTACCTATCATAAATATTTCAAAACCATCATTGGACTCAAATCCATAGAATATAGATGGAAATTCAGACTTGGTATAGATGTGGCAATGACCTAGAATCGTGTGACAGTGTTTGAGTCCCAGTTTTTGTTCCAAGTTATTGCCACACCGTTCCAAACCCAATTTTCATCCTACATATTAACAAATTTCTACTAAGAAGGTAGTATTAAACTGTTTTATGAAAGATGAAACATTGAGAAGAACATGGATATTTTTTAAACAAAAGCCTAAGTTCAATGGTACTTTTTGTAGTTTAGCCTTTAGCTATGGATCAAGTTAGTAAATACACATTTGATCTCAACAAGCATGAGATAATTTAATAACTTTCTAGAAATAAACAAGACTTATAAGACAAAAACATTCATCCACACGCTATTCCTGTTTGTCGAATATAAGTTTTTACATTCCGACAACTCACCTTTGGCTCGGTCATCGACTTCTAATGCTATGTCAGCAAACAATTCTCGCAGTACATCTCGCCTCTGTGATGAAGAAGCTAATGCCTATATTTAAAAATAATAATAATGATAAATCTTAAAGGTAATGATGGTTCCAATTCACTACAGGAAAAACAACACCAAATAGTATAAGCAAGGAGAATTCTTACCTCAGCCTTCCCCTACACTGTCTACTCACGCTTTACAAATTACATTATTGCAATATCCAGCCAAATGCATATTCCCTCTAGAACAGAATAATCTCTTTGAAAGTCTCACAATTTCCCTTTTCACCCTTCCTTATATATACAAGGAAGGCCCAACACTTACCCCCGAGAAATTGAGTTTTAATAGAATCTAAGGCTCCCACAAAACTTACCAAGTCCACTAAGCCTTTCCATTGAATGTGGGCCTCTTCTTCAGTATGTCGCATTCCCAATACATGATTTGTCTCAACGTTTCATTCTGAGTCGGAATCCAGGGAACCCATCAATTGTTGGACAAAAATGTCCAGTGGTGTACTTCGCTGGTAAGCCAATAAGCATTTTACATATTCATACAAGCAGCCGATAAGGACAAAAACCTCTTCGAGAAAAATTTTATTCACCTTTTGAGCTAAGGAGAACAATATATATGGCAGAAGTTTCAAATAAACCAAATCATGTGGATTCAATCTCTCTAGGTTTACTGACCACAACGTGCTTCATCTGAAACTATGTCCCGTAATAAATAAGCCTCAAGTTCACAAAAAAGCATGGTGTCAATCTTAATTAGTTGACCTTATACCGAATTAGTGCTTGCCAATTGTCTAAACTGTACAACTGAGGAAGGTGGTGCTCATCTACATACTTTCAATCGAGAAATTAATTTTGATATTACACCATACCAACCAAAAATGTCACCCTTCAGTTTGTCATAGCAGAAACAGCGCAGTTGACTTCAGATTGGTCATCCATTTATGGTAATGTGTCATACTTCCAAGGAGGGATGTGTCTTGTAACCAAACAACTACACCCAAATATGACCCGCGGAAACTTTGTTACACTCAGATGTAACGGATCTAGCAAAGTTACGGAGTAAGACATGATTTCAAAAGAGAGCCACCACCTTAGGAAATAAAGGGAGTTGTGATGGTATGAAATGAGTGGATTTCCTTAATCTATCCACCACCTTATGTTTTCCCAAATTTAGCAGAGATGGAAGTAGTTAAGAGGGAGCCAGCTGGGGACAAAGTTATTATTTTGTTGCCAAATCAAACATTCTTACACTAGCCTCTACACATCTTGCCGCCAATATTACTCTCATGCAATCTTCATATAAATAACCCCCAACCGTGCTGCCTGAAAAGATTTAAAGTAAGTTGATTTGAGAGGCATGACCAAAGAACAAAATACTAGGTGATCCTTTTATAACGTACAAAATACAGAAGCTAAGAATCTGGTCTACTAAAGGATAGCAACCCTGTTGAGCCAAAGAGACAACTCTAGAAAGTGCATCAGTAGGTCTATTCATGCTCGATGTGGTATGGATTTGAAGGAACATCCAGGAGCATGACTTAATCTCTCGGTGAAAATATCTCGCCCATTTCTCAAAGAAAATGGTGTAGAAGACCTGAGAGTTTCCGATTTTAAAAGTCGTAGTTGGAAATTTGACTCCCTTCTCGAGCTTAGTTGGTGATTAAATTTTCCGCTTTTTACTTGAGATTAAAATGAGAGCAGTTTCTTTAGGTGGTGTGTCTGCAATGTACATTGAATGAAAAATTATTTTAAGGCCAGTTTGGAGTCGAATATATTCACTATAAGAATATGTCTGACCTTTGTAGAAATCACACTTGAGGCAACTTTCCAACTATATTTTCTCTCAATTCAAGCCCTAAGACCCATACAAAGTGCTAACATCTATTCCTGAATACCCCCTGATTCCTTACAAGGATGCATCAAATGGCTGCTAAATGCCTCTATTAATAGGAAAAAGATCTGGACATACATAAAGATACCCAAGGGCTTAAAGCTAAGAGAAATTTATATATTGCTCAAGTGTGGCGCATGGCCCTTGTGTCCCAACAAGAAAGAAAACGTTTCTACTTTCTCTTGTCATGAGTTGTAAGCCCCCACTGCCTCTCTCTTAATATTCTTCTTCTTAATATTCTTCTTCTACTACTACAATGTGAACTCCCTAGTATTGCCCCATGTGCCATTCATAAACCTTTGTGCATGCTCAATGCCAAAGCCTAAAAACCTTCAGCCTAGGCTTTAACAGACTTTCCTCGAGCTTAAATTTTGGTCCGAGCGTGTTTGATGATTAGACCCACAATGTTGATAGAACTTTTTGTCTTAAAGCTTTATGCATCTTTGGATCAAAAGAGCCTTGCACCTCTATGAGAACACACTCAAGTGTAAATTTGTAATGTTAAAAGAATAATATTTTTAGAAAATATAAAAGTTTACTCATGTATTTAATGCTAATACATCATGAGTTTTGACTTGGGCCTCTAACGCACTGAATCTTATATCTGCCAATCCATAGCCAACAATGCCATTTCTTCCAACCTATATTCCTTGATATCTACCAAGTTGATCATAGCATATCAAATCTGGTTCCTCATTCCCTTCCTATCCGAAAAATCTCTCCCATTACATTCTTCTTCATCAAAATAGCCTAAATCAAAGTAGCATATTAAGTTTCCTGTGTATCAAACAGCTAACAACATTACATGTTATGTGTTCAAATGCTCCCTTAAATCAAGAAGCCATTCAATAACTGACTTCATATTTCCACGCTCTCTAGCTTGACGGGTTCGTAGTGTTGCATCCTTTGCAGAGGTTCGAGAGTTCCTTTCTCACCTGCCTTCTTCATGAGAAGGGTTGGATTATATGTACTGTGGGGTGCTTGGTTGGACAAGAACGAGAAAGTGTTTAGCGGGGTGGAGAGGACCACGAGAATGCAGCTCTTGTTAGGTTCCATGTCTCTTTTTTGGCTAATGTTGTAAAGTTTTTTTTAGCAATTATCCTTTAGGTATCATTTTGCTTGATTGAAACCTCTTTTTGTTTCAGTTTTGCTCCTTTTGTTTGGGGTTTATCTTTGTATCCCCTTCTCAAGGAAAATTAAGCACTTTATTCCAAAATAAAAAGACTACCTCTGCCTTTCCCTGCATTCTCTACTCACCCTTCACAAAACCCACAATTTCAACACCCTGCCAAAATGCACTCCTCATCCTTGAGAAAGAACACTCTCCGCTCAAACAAACTGTACGTCCAAACAATTCACTTTTTAGCAAGTTAGTACAGCGGGAGGCCTAACATTATGATCTTGTCTTCATTCACGGTTCTTCTCTCAATCGAGAAGAACAAATGCCACTTGAATTCACAAGCTCATAAATGCCAGATTTTGTCGCAATAGCAGAACTTGGTTTAAATACATCAATTCTTAAGTTAGCAGAACAGGCAATGATGGTTTTAACGTGTAATGAGGAGGAGTGTCTATTATCTATCAAATCACAAACCTCCATGACATCATGGTGCGATATTGTCCACTCTGAGCATAAGCTCTCATGACTTTACGTTTGGTTTACCCAAAAGACCTCACACCAATGGAGATGTATTCATTACTTATAAACGACCATCCCCTTCATTAGCCAATTTGGCACTCGGTCCCAATAATCCTGAACAAACAATACACTACGGATTATCCGAATCCATTTCCAATTGTTTCCCCCATCCAGGACAAAACATAAGAAACAAATTCAGATATTCAAACAAAAAAAAAAAAGTGAAGAAACACGAACCCGCTGCAGCTTCTTCTCAATCTGCAGGGACAAAGCGCTAAGATAAGCAGAGCTCCGGGGCGTCAACGTCCGCGACATTCTGATCATAAATCATACAAAATCATTCAAGAACCGAATCTCGATGAATCCGACCAATGGTAAATAAAGATGAACGAGAATACTCAGCTCGTGGATGAAGACTGGATGTCCACCAACAAGAAATCACAAGACATTGGAAAAGAATGCGTGAGAAGATCCAGAGGATGCTTCGGCATGGAGAAATACGAGGATAAAATTGAAAGAAAGGGAAAATGGAAAGGGAAGAGAGGGGTGGTTGATTTGGCGCGCAATGGAGACAACACCGTGGAGCTTGGACATGAAAGACCCCCAATGAGTAGCGATTTGGGTTAGTGCCACACTCAGATGCCGACGCGCCCACGTCACATACATCAAGATATTTCTCCGATGTGATTAGTACGAACATATACTTTACGACATTTATGTTTGTCATGATGTGATGATACGATATTGTGTACACCACAATACTATGTGCACTCCCTTCCCTTTCGTGGTATACCAACCGCGTGAGTGTATGCTAGTCGAATGCTAAGTCTAGGGAGTATACGAGCTCGCCTAGGGGTTCATGTGCACGTGCATGGGTCATGTGTAGAGAAATACTACACATCCAATTCTACCATAAAATGATAGTTCTCCCACATGATTGTATTTCTTGATCCCTTATCCGGACAGCATAGTTACTTACTGAGTATTTCTTAAAATACTCAAGTCACTGCTACTCTTACTTTTCAGTAAAGGCAAGACACCTATGCATAGATGACAGTATCGTGGTGACGACCATGAGACTAAAGGTAGGGTAGATGCGTAACATTGTTTTGTTCTTTACAATATTTTTATTTAAATTTCACGTTGCTGTCTCCGCTATAGTTGTTTAATGATTTTATTTTGAACATATAAGTCCATGGCACCGTTTTAAAATGTTTTAAATTTTTTTTTCATTTCATATTATGTCATTCATGTAGTAGCGACTTTATTTCAGTAGTAAAAATAGGGTCGTTACTGTTGGTATCCGAGCTTTAGGCTGACAAATTATGTAAACTAGCTTACGATGTGGACTCAAGGTATTCCCATAGCTTTGCAGCGCATGTCCCGTCACGTTGCGAAAACACCTGTGAATTTTCAAAAATAGCATTGATACCGCTGACCTTTAAAACAAGTATTTTAAAAAATTCTTACTGTTAATACATGAATGGAAACTGTTTATCTACACCTCATTGAACAAATTATCGAAACGATACAAATCAACCCAACCCAAAAGAAAATCATGGTTTGGGTCTAAATTACAATCCAAACAATTGGATTGGGTCTTAAAAATATTCCGGTCACGACCCACGCCCACGACTTAGATCAAGATTCATAATCCAGATTCGACACCGGATGTCCCCGACATTCTCTAAATAAAGCATGTAACTACTTTTTGGATCTTTTTTCAACCGTGAATTACTCCAAATAAACCAGGTTAAACCATAGGGTTCCTATGATTGAACCACTGAAGAAGAATGTGCACGTTATTGGTATAAGTAGCGACTTTTAATTCATTTAAGTTTTTCTTAGTCATTCGATCCTCAAGATCGCTCTCATTCGAATGTGGTCTCGGTTCATTCAACTAGACATAACCTTTGGAAAAAGAATATTAGTTAATAAAATATTCAGAAACCATATTATAATAATTATTATTATTAAAAGGGACAAAACAATTTGGACTAGATTCTAAAAAATAATTAAAGGTATTCTTTTATTATTATAATAATTATTATTATTTATTATTTAAAAATAGAAATATATCCAAGTGGGAATCTTCAAATTATTTAAACATTATGATAATAATTTATAAATACTAATTTTGCATGTCTACAAGTATTAATATGGTTATTAACCATCGAGTATTTTTTAGGGTCTCGGCCTGAGATCGGAAGAGTAATCGAGCGGACAAAAGCACCTATACGTGTAGTAATTCTCGATATAGCAGTAAAGGCAAGACGTGTAGGTGGATCAACTCATTAAGTTTCCACTAAAATAGGATCCACACGAGAAAGAATACTTGCCTTCATTTATTATTAAGGGCATCTCGAGCACACCCAGGTCTCACCTATGTTTTGTTCTCGAGCATCAAACCAGTAGGTTCATAAACTTTAAAATTATCTAATAAATCTCTAAACTTTCAATTTTCTATGGTACGTTATCGAGCATCATATCTTACTTTTAAGATTATTATGAAGATTAAGAATATTTGACGTTTGTTACCAATGTCAGTGATATGTTATGACTTGTAAATGTTTGATATTTGAACTTTATAAGATTTTAGTTATTAATATAACATGTATTATAAATAACAACCCGACAACCCAATCCAACTCGAAAATAGAGGGCTGGGTTGTGAATTCTATTCGGGTTGTTCTGGTCACCAACCCAACCAACTCGAAATTTTAAGTTGATCCGAAATTTTAATATACAAATATTTGTTAACATCTACCAAAAAAAAAAATTGTATCTTTTAATAAAAAGCATAAATGACGTAATTTACATCATAATTTACATAAATTAATGTAGTAGATGACGTGTACAAATTAATTATATAAATAATTTAAATGGTATTTTTTTTAAATAAATCTAAAATTCTAAAAATAATTTAACCAATAAAGAAAGGAAAAAACAATGGGTATTTCTATTTTCTATTTATTTTCCTTTATTTGTCCTTTTCAACTTTTGTCTTGGTCTCCATTTTTCTTAATAAAATAATATAATTTATTGCATGCCCACGTGTTATATTAAATTTTATATTATTTTTAATAGAAAAATAAAATAATATATTACATTATTATTTTAAATTTTTTAAATATAAATATTATTTATTATTATTATTATTTGGGTCGGTAGATATTGGGTTTGTTGGATGAACGACTAATTTAGGGAATGATCATGAGTTTATAATCAACAAATACTCTCTCCATTGGTAGGAGACGTTTTGGGGAAGCCCGAAGCAAAGTCATAAGAGCTTATGCTCAAAGTGGACAATATCGTACCGTTGTGGAGAGTCGTGTTCATCTAGCATGGTATCAGAGTCATGCCCTAAACTTAGTAATGTTAATAAAATCCTCAAATGTGGAACAAAGCACTCGAAAAGAAAAATGAGTCGAGGCTCCTCGAAAGCATAGTGAAAAATGACTAAGACTCAAAAAAGAAAAGGAGTCAAGCCTCGATTAAGGGAAGACGTACTTTGTTCAAGGGGAGGTATTGGATGAACGACTAATTTAGGAAATGATTATGAGTTTATAATCAATGAATACTCACTCCATTGGTATGAGGCTTTTCGGGAAAGCCCAAGAACTTATGCTCAAAGTAGACAATATCATACTATTGTCGAGACTTGTGTTCATTTAACAGGTTCCCCACGAAAATTTAATTTTCATTTATATATATATATATATATATATATATATATTAAATATTAATTTTAAAAAATAATGATAATTTCTATGAGTATAACATTCTTATAAATTCAATAATATTTTTTAAACAATAATATAATATTATGTTGAACTTAAAAATTCAAATTTCAATATTATAATATAATATTCTTCGTACATTAGAACAGTAAAATCAAGAACGGAGAATATAATCCTTATTTCTGTCTCAATTTTTTCATGAATTTTTTTTTTCACCTCATTCAAGACGGGTTCTTGCAGGACGGTACATCTCTAATTTTATATTTATGGTACTTCTACTCGATTAATTATGTACGTACGTTTAAAATAATAATTTATATTTTTCGTAAAAAAAAATATTAATATTCTTTTAAAATAGAGATTCAAAAAATAAAAAATTATTCAAGGTATTTTAGAATTAAATTTAATGTGACCGTGAGTAAGTCAACAATAGATGTTTGACTTTAATACCTGATGCATTAATTTAATTCATTAAATACGAAATTAATGCGAATAACATTTTATTATTATTTACTTACTCCACGCGAATTAAAAAATAGAATTGGTCACCTTGAAGACAAAAAAAAACAATATATTAATTTCTTCCACCTATAATATTATGACCTTTCAATTAAAAACAATATTAATTTTTTTTTTAAAATATGGATTAATTTAATAGATTTAATAAATAAAAAAGTGGGTATGTTTTATCCATATGTCTCCGTTTTTGACCAATACGAATCGTTTTGGTCAAATAGGACAAAAATCAGCAACGGTAGGCAATTGACCCAAAAAGAAAATAATAAATAATAATAAAAATAAAGACTGAGTTGACTCGTTCGAGTTGGTTCATAAATACAAGCGAACTCAGTCAAAAGGTCAAAAGAGCTTCAATCTTCGAACCTTCCCCGTTCCTTCCCTCATTTATTCTCTCTATAAATTCCCCTACGGTTTCTCTTTGCCGCCATAGCCATTACCAAACTCGAGCTTTTTTCTTTGTCTCTTGAAGATGAGGAACCATTTCTTCAAGTCTTTAACGCCTTCGCATTCTCCTGCCAGAACCACGCCGTCTCATTCCCCTGCTAGAACCACGCCGTCGCACGGCCTCTGCGAGTCTCTAATGGAGGAGAATATTGAAGTTGCAGAAACCCTAATTACGAAATGGGACTCTGCTTCTTCGTCTTATGCCGATATCACTCCTCTGTTCCAAGATGACCGCTACGAGGCTAAACAGTACCTGAAGGCTGTCAAGGATTTGCAGACGGCGATGGATTATTTCGGCACCGAGCATACGAACTCTCAACATCTTGTTCGCGCTCAGCGTCTGATGCAGACCGCGATGAAGAGGTTGCAGAGGGAGTTCCACAGGATTTTGGCGGAGAATCGGACGCATCTGGATCCGGAATCCATTTCGAATCGGTCGTCTAGGAATTCGGTTCTCACTGGTAACTCTGATTTGGAGGATGATTCTGAGGACGATTTGCGATTTGCGAACGAGAATGTTTCCGAGGAGGAGCGGATGTCGAGATCGGCTATTGCGGATTTGAAATCGATTGCGGAAGGTATGATTTCTGCTGGTTATGGTAAAGAGTGTGTGAAGATTTATACTGTTAATCGGAAATCGATTGTTGAGGAAGGACTGTATAATCTTGGAGTTGCGAAGACGAGTTATCATCATGTTCATAGGATGGAGTGGGAGGTTTTGGAAGTGAAGATCAAGAACTGGTTGAATGCTGTTAAAATTGCTGTTAAAACTTTCTTCGAAGCGGAGAAATACCTCTGCGATCGAGTTTTTTGGAGTTCCGCTTCGATTAGAGAGTCTATTTTCTCTGAAATTACCAAAGAGAGCGCTCTAACTCTGTTTGGCTTCCCGGAAATGGCGGTGAAATCGAAGAAATCTCCCGAGAAAATATTCCTGATTCTCGATCTGTACGAAGCGATCTTCAATCTCTGGCCGGATATCGAATCAATGTTCGCCTGCGAATCCACGGCCTCCGTCCGATCTCTAATCGACCATTCGCTAACGAAAATCGCGGAAAGCATCCGCTCCATGCTCGTCGATTTCGAATCTCACATCCAGAAAGATTCCTCCAGAACGCCAGTACCAGGCGGCGGAGTTCATCCACTCACTCGCTACGTGATGAACTACATCGCATTCCTCAGCGACTACAGCGGAATCCTCCCAGGAATAGTCGCGGATTGGCCGTCGATGCTTCACTCTCCATTGCCGGAATCCTTCTTTGGCGGAAACGATTCGGAAGAAAATCCTCTCGCCTTACGCTTGGCCTGGTTGATTTTAGTCCTCCTCTCGAAGCTCGACAGCAAAGCGGAGGTGTACCACGACGCGCCTCTGTCCTACATCTTCCTAGCGAACAACCTCGAGTACATCGTCGTGAAGGTACGAACCTCAAATCTGAAATCCGTTCTAGGAGACGAGTGGATCGAGAGCCACGAAGCGAAGGTGAAGCAGTACGCATCAAGCTACATACGGATGGGATGGAGCAGAGTGTTCTTATCACTACCGGAGAATCCGATGGCGGAGATCTCACCGGAGAGAGCAAGAAAACACTTCCACGATTTCAATATCGCATTCGAAGAAGCCTACAAGCATCAAGCGTCGTGGATCGTGATGGATTCAAAGCTGCGTGAGCACATCAAGATCACGCTGGGGAAGAAACTCGGGACGCTCTACGGTGAGTTCTACATCAACTACCGTGCGCGATTGGAGAATCTTTACGGAAATGATTCGGAGGTGAGATTTGCGCCGGATGATTTGGGAAACTACTTGTCGGATTTGCTTCACGCCGATGGGAATTCGGGAGGGAGTGTTTCTTCAACGTCGTCGTTATCGTCGTCGCCGTATCACTTTCATGGTGGTCGGCATAGTGGATGAGGCGGCGGTGGACGGCGGCAGATAAGGACAAACTTAAGAAGTGATGTGTGAGGATATAATCTTCGAGACGTGTATAAAGCAAATTTATTTTAATTTAATTTTTTTAAAAATTATTTTGTATGGATTGGATATGAACGTAATGTAAATTCCGTTTAAATCTCAAACGTATGGGGACCACCAGGTTAGTATGTAGTCGCAGTTGCTTTTTGTTGAATCTTCGTGATCTTAATCTAAACTATCATATTGTGTTTAATCTTTTATTTTGTCATATTTTAAACTGAATAACGGTATGAAATTATTTATTTATTTATTAACCTATTTTGATACGATAATAACCACCTTGTCTACCGAGCTACGTTTAGATTATTGCTTAATTCTCGGGTCTATCGTTAAATCATATTTTTTAAGTTTTCATTTTCTACATACAATTAGAGACGTCCACGTGTGGGGGCAAGGATGGAGAAGTCATCCCCACCTCATATTTCTATTTCTATCTCAGCAAAATTTCTTAGTTTATTTTTTATGAAGTTGAAGCGGGGTGCTAAGATCGGGTTTCCCACAAAATTCTTAGCTTTTATTTATATATATATATATATATTATATATATATAAGTTATGTAACGACTCATGCTTAAGATTTAGAATCTAGATTCTCCACTTGTTTGCTCCAGCATTTTCGTGCATCTCCAACGGTATGGTCACGTTACCTATTTCTCCATTTTTAAGAGTGAAAAATATCCTCATAAACCAATACGAGTCATTCCAGCAAGTTTTATCCTCACTTACATGCATGTCAAAAAAATTTAAAAAAATTATGTATAGAGTTACGTCCACATTAAGTATACATATAAAATGAATTCTTAAGAAATGGTTCATCTATCGGCTTTAAATTTATTTATGATCAAACTAACCCTTAATAAATGAAATCAATCAAGAAAATAGGCTCCACCTAACCATAACGTCTATATATATATATATATATATATATATATATATAAAAGTTGGTAATTTTTTTAGATTAATAATTGTTGAGGGAAGATTGAACTATCTGAATTTATATGATAATAGGCTTTTCCTCCACGAAGCTATTTAGATTCTCGGTTTAATTTCTATCTAACAATTTTTTTTATTAGAACGTTTGACCATTTGATTGAGATCTATATCTTAATCGTTGAGCTATGTTCCCGTTCGTCACTATTTTTAATGAAATAAGAGTAAATGCGATGGAAAATTCAAAGCAGCTACAACCTCCCTGTTTGAGAAGTTAAACAATTTGAATGTTTTGAAAATGAATACTCAAAAACAAGTGGGGTTTGAGTAGGTGATATTCATTATATCACTCAATGATATGTTCCCTGATACTCAAAAAACAAGTTGTAAGAGGTATTTTCTACACTTCCATATTTGTTCTTACCATGTGCACATTTAATGCAAAACACCATTTCATTTCATTCGAGTCGATATTGTGTGTTTTAGTTCGTATGTATGTGAAGTTCTCTATAATCATTTAAAATCTTTTGCTCGCAAATATTGTTTGCTTTGACTCGTTACATATTGTCGTCAATCTCACGTTTTAAAATACGTCTGTTAGAGAGAAGTTTCCACACCCTTAAAAAGATTGTTTTGTTCCCCTAGACTTGTAAAACACACAATGAAGCAAGAAAAAGAGGAATCTTAAGTGAATAGGAGACTCAAGTTCGAGGGAGATCAACATGAATCAAGGCTTATCAACATGAAGTTCCACAAACGTAATGTGTTCAACATGTGGAGAAAAGTCAGTGGTGAAACTGTCGAAACTCACGAGAGGCAGTTCAACGCTCAAATGGTGTTGAATTGTGTACAGTGGACACATGATCGTGACTCGTTCGCACACAATTGATAACCAAAAACAAACTCATGAAAGTTTATGCTCAAAGTGGACAATATCATATCATTGTGGAAGTAAGTGATTTCTAACATGGTATCAAAGTCGTGCTCTTAGTCATGTCGATAAAATCTTCAAGTGTCGAACAATCAAATTGTGAGTCTTGAATGTGTAGTAAAAAATGACACAAGTGTCAAACAAAAGGTATACTTTGTTCGAAAGCTCCAAAAAAGGAGTCAAACCTCAATTAAAGGGAGACTATACAAGAACTCCCTAGGCCGGAGAGGAAGTTCTATGGCATACTTTGTTCAATAAGTCTTCAAGTGTCGAACAATCAAGTTGTGAGTCTCGAATGTGTAGCCAAAAGTGACACAAGTGTCGAACAAAAGATATAGTTTGTTCGAAAGCTCCAGAAAATGAGTCAAACATCAATCAAAGGGAGACTATTCAAGAGCTCCATAGGCCTAAAAGAAAGTTCTATGGTGTACTTTGTCAAATAAGAGGATGATTGAAGAATCAATGAAAGGGAGTCCCACGTTGGGTAACTAAGGAGATGATCATAGGTTTATATATAAGGAATACATCTTCATTGATATATTGTAAAGGTCCGTGATTCCGAGCTATCTCATATCCATAGAAGCCAATCAAAGATTATCAAAATGAAGAAAAGGCTAAACAATCATATAACCAGTACAAGGATTGATCATTAAGATGATGATGGGAGTGATACAGAGTGTTCAAATTGATCAGGTTTGAGCTTACATTAATAAACAACACAGAAGACGACTCTAAAAAGGCAACAAAGTACATACAAATGGGCAAAGAACAAGTCAAAGTTTTTCAGATTGAACAAAAAAACCTAAGCCTTTTTTGGGGATTTTGTAGCCTTAGAGGCCTTTGATGGAGATTTAGGTTCTTTAGTGGCTGCTTTTTCACTCTTCTTAGGCAACAGAACTGGGTTTATGTTTGGAAGAACACCACCATGTGCAATCGTTACGCCGGCTAGCAATTTCCCAAGCTCTTCATCGTTTCTTATGGCCAACAATACATGCCTAGGAATTATTCTGTTCTTCTTGTTGTCTCGGGCTGCATTTCCAGCCAATTCCAACACCTAATTTGCCCCCGTTTGTGATAGATTAGAGATCAAAAGCATAGGATTCGATGTTTATTTGAAATCTAGGATCTATATACCCAAGGATTCAATCATATTCATGCTCACCAAATCCAATAAGAATTCAACATTCCAATCAATAATTATGTTCCAAGCTACAGCAAACACATGTCAAAAGCAATAATTAGTCAACCGAAGCTAAAATTCACGAGATATTCCATTTCAAATTCATCAGTTCTTTGAATTTCCTAATTTTTTCCTCAAATCAAATAGTTCATAATGATCTAGCAAAATTCAACGTAACAACAGCCAATCGATGAGTTAAGAATCTAGTTCCAGAATTCAATTCGAATCCCTAACCATCCACATCCAACAGAAAGAAACACAGATCTAGAAAGCAGAAGGAGTTCAGCAAGTACCTCGGCGGCGAGATACTCAAGAACGGCGGCCAAGTAGACCGGAGCTCCGGTACCGACACGTCGAGCATACCGGCCATTCTTCAAGTACCGACCAATTCTACCGACGGGGAACTGGAGACCGGCCTTAACGGAGCGGGAAACTGGCTTCTTCTTCGGACCGCCGCCCTTTCTTCCACCTGCTCCCTTCTTTAACTTGGCGCTAGAATCCATCGGAACTTGACCCTGGTCGCCGGAAAATCAAAGGCAGTTGCAGAGATTACAGGAAAACAGATTTGGATCAGTGGATATGACGATGAGAAGCTCTGAAATTGAGGTAATGTTTTTATAGAGCGGTATGAAACAACGAGCATTTGAGGATGGAGACGAACTCAGAAATGGGTGCACGTTAGACCGTACGATACAGTTCAATCGACGGGTGTGGATAGACTGTAGAGCGATCCGCGTTATTCAAAATGGACCAATTAGAAGAGAGGATATTTTTTGTTTTTCAATTTTTTTAATGTTAAAAAATGTTGATAATACGAGTAACCTCAACAATCTAATAGGGGTGTATATTCAACCGGACAACTTGTACCAACCCAACCCGAATCATAAGGGTTGAGTTGGTAGCATTTTAGGTAAAGTTGTGTTCATTTTTCTGAACCCGAACTGAGTCGGTGCAGTTTCGGGTTCGTAGATAAAACCTTTGGGTTGACCCGAGCCAAATAAAAATATATAAATTATATTAAGAATCTTTCCGTATTAATAAGTTTGCCACGGTGGTACCTCGGCCTCTTTAGGAATACTCATGCCCAAGTATTGATCGATTTGTGTTTGTTTGTGAACTTTTAATATATTTTATCTAAGATTGTATCCGAATAATTGAAGGGTTTAGAAAATTTACCGAAATCATTACTTATCTAGATTTCTCCATCCGTTCAATCCTAAATACAATAGAGACCGAAGATTATAACCAAAACCACGACTTAAAATAATAGACAAAAGAGAACATCCGAGATTTGTTACCCTCTGCAAATTACAAAAGCTGTTGAACTCTATGGAAGCAGTATAGGCTCCTATGTCGTGATTTGTTGCGACAAGTCACCCATGGCGTCAAGTGATAAATTTCGTTAGGATGACAACGATGGTTGTACCACAACAACTTGAACATAATTAGTGACGCCGATTCACAATCAAGGTAGAGATTAATGTTGTGAGCGATGAGAGAAAACGACTTTTGGGAAGGTGTGTACAACATTCAACTACCTTCTGTAAGTTACCAAAGGTGCTGAACTCAACGAAAGTAGTGTGGGCTTGTATGTTGTGATTTGCTGCCACAAGTCACCCATAGTGTTTGATAATGAATTTCATTAGGATGACAACGATCGTGATACAACCGTTGAGCCTGATTTGCGATCAAGGTAGAGATTAATTGTCACGGCTTAATATTTAACATCAAGCCGTGACTTACAATGACTATGACGTGTAGTGTGTATGCAAGAAATTCAAAGAAAAACATCATTTAAAAAAAATCAATCATTTATTTGGTAGGAAGAACGTTTTATTACAAAAAGAACATATGGGACAATTTTTAGACAAAGGAAGAAAACATGAAGGACAAAGTGTACTAAAAGGTAAGACTGGACTAACGCCCCAGGACACGCTTCCTCTGTGACAATCCACATCCCTCAACGCGCCCTCCCTTGACCCAACGTTTCACGTACTTGAAAAAAAATATATAACAAGGATAAGTATAAAAATTATACTTAGTAAGCCACTTACTTGTAAACTCTTATTGCATCCTAATCTTAGTAAACTTCCACGGTCCTTTCTTCGGCTCTAGATCACCTAGTTCCGGTCTTAGCTTCTTGGGGATTTTTTGGTTCTTCATCCTTTCATTTAAACCATAAGGGTTCCCTTATGCCAACCTGTGTTTGACTGGTGCCCTGCGAGTAGCTACCTCGACATGGCTATGAGACTACCTGGTGTCTTACATAGGAAGTGGGCTGCAACCCCCTAGTCCCATGGTAATCCCCCTTTATTCGGGGAGGGCTACCTCCCTCATTCCCATCCAGCTAAATGGTCCGTTACAACGTGGGTCTCCCGTTTCCCATGCTAAAACGACTTTAGAGCAGACGAGTCCTGATCAGGAACCCCCTGTCTCCCATGAAGCTATAACACCAATCGCACACAAGTAACCTAAGGGTACTCTAGGGGTAGTTCGTTTACCGTGGTAATTTCTTATGCTCCTAGGGGAGGGTTAGGTCTTCCCTTAGGAACTTATCGCTCTAACCACAAAACTCTAGTTTTATCGTTAAACTGAATCATGAAAGCTAATAGAGTGTACCCATTATAACTAGCATCGTCATACAACATTCATGCAACTATAAACATACATGCTCAACGGGGCGATATAACCATCAATCTCTCAGAGCGCAGATTTCACAAGTTCCCTTCCTTCTTTTACCATGAATCAAACATATACATATAAAGCGGAAACTTAAAACATAATTGAAATACTCAGATAATTCTCAAAATACTTCACATAATACATCCATATTCTTACCAAACAACTTACCTACATTCAAACATGGAAAGCTGTCACCTAAGGTAATTAAACTAGCATGCATGCATAACGAGGCGACTCCTACAAGTATTTCTTCCTAAAGTTCCGTGTGGTGCGTGCCTTTACGTTAGCAACACAAATAGCGTGTCCAAAAGTACTGATTTTTTCCCAATTAGATCCTATTTCATGTAAATAGAGTTAGGATTAGATTTGGGAGGAAAATAGGAAAAATAGGAGTCGAACGGGATGAAAACGGGCTTACACGTGCTAGCTACGCGCTGGAACAAGCTCACTTGCAGGTTCCACGCGCGAGTGCCACGCGTGCACACTTTTTCTATAGCCGCGGGTCGTCGGTTTGGTTCGGGTGCGGTGGTTCAGATGGACCGCGGGTCGTTACGGTTCATCTCATTGCGCGGGTGCTGGATCGACTGAGGAATGCGGGTCGGGTATCGCTGCCACGGACACGTGTCACTGGAAGAATGGAACCACACCACTCCATACGACATTTGACACGTGTCTGGTGGCTATCGGTGCACTGTCGGTTGACACGTGGCGCACCGTCGCCTTCTCTCTCCTCCTAGCAGAAAACTGAGGTTTCTGACGTTCTTCTCATTTTTCTATCTCTCGATTCTTAATCAAAATCAAAATGACTTCTTCAACAAAATTTTAGATCATACTACAACCTACGTGCCAATCTTTTTTTTCTTGATTTTTACTTAATCATACGACGAGTTATAAGCATTGGAAGGAGATTCGTTAACATCCTTACGGTTCTTGGAAAGATTCTCAGATCTCAACGTTTCATCTGATTCTCCTCACAAAATTAGTGGCGGATCTTCGCTAGATGAAGGTAGCAAACTTTAGCACTCTATCCCTAAACGAAGATCTCAGATCTGAAGAGGAACGTTCGAGATCTTACCTTGTAAATTTTTCTCGTATCTTGACGAAAAATGTAACCTCAACAACACGAGTCCTCCTTTTCTTCAAGAAGAAACTTCAGCGTGTACGTCTTGGTCGACAACGAACTTCGATGATGGTTCTCCAACGAGAAGCCTGACAGTTTGCTTTCCCCTCTCAAGTTTCTTTTCTCTCAACTTTCTTCCTTACACTCTTCTCTTTTGCAGGTGCTCTGTGGAAAATCCTCATGACCTCTATAATGGACTGAGGAGCAGAATACCCCTTTTGCCCCTCTAACTTTGACCGACATTTTTTTTAGCGTTACAAACTCTTCCTTAGAAACTTTCGTCCCTGAAAGTTAGTATCTCTTGGAAGAGTTCGGGATAGGCTCTCCTTACATCATCTTCCTGTTTCCAAGTCGCCTCCTCGTCTCGATGGTTACCCCATGTAACTTTCACCAAGGGAATAACTTTGTTGCGCAGTCGCCTAGTGTCTCGATCCAAAATTCTACTAGGTCTTTCCTCGTAAGACAGATCTTCTTGAAGAGGAAGAGTTTCATGTTCAATCACATAAGTAGGGTATGGGGTGTACTTTCGCAGCATAGACACATGAAACACGTTGTGAATGGCGGCGAGGTTTGGTGGTAAAGCAATCCTATAAGCCACGACCCCAACTTTCTCTAAAATCTTAAAAGAACCTATAAACCTTTGGCTTAACTTTCCCTTCTTTCCAAACCTCATCACCCCCTCATAGGGGCTACCTTCAGGAACACATGGTCACCCACCTCGAACTCGAGGTCCCTTCTACGCAAATCTGCATAGCTCTTCTGTCGGCTCTGTGCGGTGAGAATTCTTTGCTTAATTTTATGCACCGCTGCGTTGGTGACCTGAACCAACTCTAGTCCCAGTAGTTGCTGCGTGCCTACTTCTTCCTAAAATACTGGTGTTCGACACCTACGCCCATACAGTGCCTCAAAAGGGGCCATCTGGATGGTTGCTTGAAGGTAGATGTTTGTCCCAGCACCCAGCAAAATCCATGACACAGGCTCGCAACATATCTTCTAAGATTTGATTCAGTCTTTCGGTCTATCCGTCTGTCTGAGGATGAAATGTTGTGCTAAACCTTAGCTGAGTTCCCAATGCTTTTTGGAGGCTTTTCCAAAACTGAGAGGTGAATCGGGTGCCCCGATCTGATACTATGGACACCGATACCCCATGCAGACGTACTATCTCTTTGATATACAACTGAGCCCATCGATCCACATGATATGTGGATTTTCCTGCGATGAAGTGAGCCATTTTGGTAAGTCTGTCAACAACTACCCTGATTACGTTGAAGCTCTGCTTGGTCTTGGGCAAACCCGAGATAAAATCCATACAAAATGCTCTTCATTTCCTCTGAGGGACTTTCAAGGGTTGTAGCAGTCCTGCTGGGCGTTGTCTCGGGGCCTTCACCTGCTGATAGGTCAAGCATTAGCTTACAAAATCTGCTATGTCCTTCTTCATCCCTGGCCACCAATAACATCCCTTAAGATTCTAATACATCTTTGTACTTCCAGGGTGGAACGTGTAAGAAATATCATGGGCTTCCGTCATAATATCCTTTAGGATCTTCTTGTCATGGGGAACACACAGGCAATTTTTCCACAATAGGCTCTTATCTGAAGAGATAGAGTACTCTGCTGGTTTTCCTGTTTGTGTTTGACTCCACACTTTCCTAAGGTGTTCATCAGACTTTCGAGCGTCAATAATTCATTTTTGCAGGGTGGGTCGCATGGTCATATGTGTTATCTAGAGTAGTACCACCTCTAATTACAACATTGATTCTAGCCCTCTTCATCTCATCCTGTATTCTTTCCTGCTTGGTGATCATCGCGGAAGTATGAACAACCTTTCTGCTCAATGCCTCCGCTACAACCAGGATCTCGATGTCATAATCTTTTACTTGTTCCAACCATCTCCTCTGTCTCATATTAACCATCTTCTCTCCATACAGATAATGTCATCATGTTTTCAGTGCGAACACCACTGCAGCTAACTCGAGGTCAAGAGTGATTTAGTTTTGTTCATATTCCTTCAGCTATCTAGAAGCGTAAGCTATTACCTTACCCTGGTGCATGAGCACGCACCCTAGACCTTTTCCTGATGCGTCGCTGTACACCACTAGATTCTCTTATCCATCTAGAACTGTGAGGACTGGTGTTGTCACCAACCTCTCCTTGAGTCCTGGAAACTTTGTTCACAAGCTGATGTCTACGCAAAGGGCTTTCCCTTCTTGGTTAACTATGTTAGCATCGAAGATATTTTGAAGAAATCTTGGACAAACCTTCTGTAATATCCAACTAGTCCTAGAAAACTCCGTACTTCAGTGACTGTAGTCAGCCTTGGCCACTTCATAACTGCCTCGATCTTAGCTGGGTCCACTATGATTCCTCTGTTTGACACCACATGACTCAAAAATGCTACCTCAGATAACTAAAACTCACACTTGGAAAACTTGGCGTACAGTCGCTGGGTTCTAAGTACGGTCAGAACTTTCCTCAAATGCTCTTCGTGCTCTACCTCTGACTTAGAGTACACCAGAATGTCATCAATAAACTGTTGGATCGGTATGGCAACCCTAGAGGGGGGGTGAATAGGGTTTTAACGATAAAAGTGTTTAAGCGTGATTAATTTTTCTAATGATGAAACTTTTTACAAATAAGTAGAAGATGATAATTACTAGAACAAAATAATTCAAGTCAAAACAATAATCAAGTAGAACATGCAATAAATCACAATAATAATTTTGAAATTAAATGGGAAAGAGTTAGAGAAAATGACACCGTAGTTTTATAGTGGTTCGGTCAAACTCGACCTACTCCACTCCCCAAGCGCCTCTTGGGAATTTGAATAAAAAACTTTCTCGACTCTTTCCACGGATCAGAGCCAAACCGCTACACCACTCTTTTTACGAGTTCAAGAGCAAACTCAATTCTTTCCACGACGCAGGATCAAACCGATACAAGTATTTGAGTTTGATAATAACACACCACAACTCTCTCAAAGAGTAGATTTACAATTTGGGACACACACAACTATTTCCTCACAATACAATAATAATCCCTCTAAAAAATAAGATAAGATAAATAAACTTGTAAGCTTGGAGAGAGCAACAAACAATGGAGACTTTGAACAAATGAGGATTGGAGAATGTATGTAAGTTGTGTGTATTAAAATGTGGGGGAAGATGAGTTTATATAGAGAAGAAAATATGGTAAAATGTAGGAATTAATATTGACCATTGGATTGTGTTAGGAATAATGGAATGGGAGATTAAAAGTAAATAAATAAGAAAATTTTCTAAATTCATTTATTTAAATTTTTTTAATATAATAATAATAAAAAGTTATGTGAGTAAGGTTAAATGGAAATTCAAAATTTATTATAAATATAATAATATAATAATAAAAAAAACTATGTGAGTAACTACCAAAATTTTAAAATATAATAATATAATAATATAATATAGTAATAATAAAAATCGATTTGAGTAACGGTTAGATTTAAATTTATATTTTGTAAAAATAATTTTATTTAGAAATATAATAATAAGAAAAACTCCACCATTTGTTACTCTCCCAAAATTATAAATGTCATACTTTCATATATTTTGATTTGTCAATCATTTTGATTTTGCTGCCACATCATCACGTCGGGTATGTTGTCTCGACTTCGTTTTAACTCTGATTTGAGTACTTGAAAAGTCGTTGAAATCGTTATTCTCGACCTTATATTGTGGACAGTTCAAAATACTGAAAATAGTTAATAATTAAAAGTAGGTTTGTTATCATCAAAACATCAATTAATTGATTGAAATTAATTAGAGTGAGATCAAGGGCCAAAAAGCCAACATAAACACTATAACAAAAATGTTCAAGAATGCCTTAAACACCTTATTCATTAGTTTCATGAAGACAACGGGTGCATTGGTAAGCCAAAGGACATGACGAGAAACTCGTAATGTCCATAGCGACTTCTCAAGGTCGTTTTGGGTATATCTTCTTTCCTTATTCTCAATTGATGATACCCTAACCTCAAGTCAATTTTGGAGAAAATCGTTGCTCCCTGTAATTGATCAAACAAGTCGTCTATTCTCGAGAGGGGATACTTATTCTTTATGGCGACCTTGTTCAGCTCTCTATAGTCTATATATACATAGACACAAGGATCCATTCTTCTTCTTGACAAGTAGAATAGGGGCTCCCCAGGGCGATACACTGGATCGTATGAAACTCTTATCCAACAGCTCCGGTAACTGTTTCTTCAATTCTCTGAGTTCTGTAGGTGCCATTCTGTAGGGTGCCTTGGAGATCGGCACATTTTCTGGTTCTAGGTCGATCCCGAAGTCAATTTCTCTAACTAGGGGCAAACTTGAAAAATCCTCTAGTAAAACATCAATGAATTCCCCAACAATGTGTACTGACGAGACTGTCTGTTCATTACTGCTGTCTAGAGTCACACTGGCTAAAAATGCGCTTGCACCACTACAGATCATCTTCCTAGCCTTTAGTGTAAAACTATCCCCTGAAGGGAGTCTGAGAGTAACTATTCAAATTTCACAATCTATTAGAGCGCAATTCTCGCCTAGCCAATCCATACCCAAAATGACATCAAAGTCCTACAAACTTAACACTATTAATGCAGCTTCTATGACACGTCCCGACACTGTCACACTACCTCCCTTAACTCTATGAGAAGCCATTAATAGCTCGTGAGCAAGGGTGGACACCGATAGGATGATCTCTATGGGTTCTTTTTCTAGGTGCGCTAACTCAACGAATTTCTCAGACACAAACGACTGTGTAGAACCCGAATCAAATAATACAAAAGCCAAATGACCAAAGATGGGTAGTGTACCTGTAACAACTGCGTCAAACGCGTCAGCTTGCCTGCCTGTGGTTGCATGGGCTATAGCTCGTCCCTGTTGTTGTTGGGCACCCCCGACCCCTTTGATTCTTTATTGCAGGATCGGTTAGTATTATGATCTCTCCTATGAGGACAGTTTGCTACAAAGTGTCCTGTTTGGCCACAACTGTAGCATACATCAGTTACTTGTCGACATTCCCCCAGGTGAGGGCACTGACACTTAGAACATGGGTCCTTGTTCTGTATTGGGGCTCTCCCTTGATTAGTAATGCCTCCTCGGGGTGGTCTGCCAGTTCTGGGAAGGTTTCGGTTTATCTGTTTCCCCTGAACTGCGATGTGGGATTTTTGGGCTGACCCTAACTATAATTTGTCAATACGAGGCATATCAATGAGGGTCGCAATTTTGGGGGCTTATGTATAATCTGTGGATGCCTGAGATGCCACATAACTTCTAATGTCCTCCCTTAGACCAGCGATAAAACGTTTAGCCTTAAGCTTTTCAGTGCTGACAAATATAGGAGAGAATCTTGCCAATCTATTGAATTCCAAATCATAATCCTCAACGAATTTGTCACCCTACTTGAGTTCAAGAAACGCTGTCTGCAATTTCATTCTGGCAGTGATCGGATAGTATTTGCGGAGGTAAGCTTCTTTAAACTGACACCAAATGATAGACTCTCCATGCGGTGCAATAATTTTTTGAGCACCCTTCCACCAGAAATGAGTCTCTCCCTTCAACATATAAGTTCCGCAATGAACCTAATATTCCAACGGACAGTTCATGAAAAAGAAGGTTGTTTCCATAGCCCCTAGCCAGGTTTCTGCTACGATGGGATCTATTTGACCACCGTTAAAGGAAGGCGAGTTATGCCTCTGAAAGTCTTTTAGATAACAAAACTCCACAGTCATAGTTCCTGAGTTTCTGATCCCTTGCAATGTTGTCTGTTGCATTGTTTCCTGTTGCATTGTTGTCTGTTGTATTGCCTGTTGCATTGTCACCTGGTTAGCCACCAGTGTCTGCATCATTTGAGTCATCTAAGTCTGATTTTTCATAGAGGTTAACATAAATGCCTGTAGTACATCCGTAGTGAGATTAGTTGTTG
The DNA here is from genome assembly GCF_002806865.2 of Cucurbita pepo subsp. pepo. Lineage (NCBI taxonomy): Eukaryota > Viridiplantae > Streptophyta > Magnoliopsida > Cucurbitales > Cucurbitaceae > Cucurbita > Cucurbita pepo. The sequence continues at coordinate 7,092,688 of NC_036657.1, forward strand.
GCTAGCTAGGTGGAACCTCTATATTATTAGTGGGCACAGGTGGGATCGACTCGGGAAAAGGGGCGGTAGAGTATGCGTCAGGTAAGTCTTGGGTCGTCGCTCTCCTTCGACTCATTCTTGATCTTGGTGCTTGTGGTATAGGACTCTCGAACCATTGAGGCATTTCATCAACCTTCTCTCGAGGTTCAGGTTCAGGTTGTTCTACCTCAGGTGATGGAACATCAGTGTCCTAAGTGTCTACAGGACCTATGTCTTGATGCTCTGATACCAAATTTGTCATGACCCAATATTTAACACCAAGTCGTGACTTACAATAACTATGACGTGTAGTGTGTATGCAAGAAATTCAAAGAAAAACATCATTTAAAAAAAATCAATCATTTATTTCATAGGAAGAACGTTTCATTACAAAAAGAACATAGGTGACTATTTTTAACAAAGGAAGAAAACATGAAGGAAAAAGTGTACTAAAAGATAAGACCAGACTGACGCCCCGGGACACGCTTCCTTTGTGACAATCCACATCCCTCAACACGCCCTTTCTTGACCCAACGCCTCATGAAAAAAAATAAAAAAAGATATAAAAAGGATAAGTATAAAAATTATACTTAGTAAGCCACCTACTTGGAGGCTCTTTTTGCATCCTAATCTTAGTAAACTTCCACTGTCTTTTCTTTCGCTCCGGATCGCCTAGTTCCGGTCTTAGCTCCTTGGGGCTTCTTTGGTTCATTCTTTCATTAAACCATAAGAGTTCCTTTATGCCAACCTGTGTTTGACTGGTGCCCTGCGAGTAACTACCTCGACATGGCTATGAGACTACCTGGTGTCTTACATAGGAAGTGGGCTGCAACCCCCTAGTCCCATGGTAATCCCCCTTTATTCGGGGAGGGCTACCTCCCCCATTCCCATCCAGCTAAATGGTCCGTTACAACGTGGGTCTCCCATTTCCCATACTAAAATGACTTTAGAGCAGACGAGTCCTAATCAGGAACCCCCTGGTCTCCCATGAAGCTATAACACCAATTGCACACAAGTAACCTAAGGGTACTCTAGGGATAGTTCGTTTACCGTGGTAATTTCTTATGCTCCTAGGGGAGGGTTAGGTCTTCCCTTAGGAACTTGTCACTCTAACCACAAATCCCTAGTTTTATCGTTAAACTGAATGATGAAAGCTAATAGAGTGTACCCATTATAACTAGCATCATCATACAACTATAAACATACATGCTCAACGGGGCGATATAACCATCAAGCTCCTGGAGCGCAGATTTCACAAGTTCCCTTCCTTCTTTCACCATGAATCAAACATATACATATAAAGAGGAAGCTTAAAACATAATTGCAACACTCAGATAATTTTCAAAATACTTCACATAATACATCCATATTCTTAACAAACAAATTACCCACATTCAAACATGGAAAGCTACCACCTAAGGTAATTAAACTAGCATGCATGCACAACCAAGCGACTCCTAGAAGTATTTCTTCCCAAAGTTCTGTGTGATGACTTACTTGGTTGACGTGTGCCCTTACATTAGCATTTCAACACAAATAGCATGTCCAAAAGTACTAATTTTTCCCCAATTAGATCCTATTTCATATAAAATAGAGTTAGGATTGGATTCGGGAGGAAAATAGGGAAAATAGGAGTCGAATGGGACGAAACGGGCTTACACGCGCTTCCACCCACTAACCATGCGCAGGAACAAGCTCACTCGCAGGTTCCACACGCGAGTGCCACGCACGCACGCTTTTGCTGCAGTCGCAGGTCGTCGGTTCGATTCGGGTGGACCGCAGGTCGTTACGGTTCGTCTCATCGCGCGGGTGCCCAATCGGCTGAGTAACGCGGGACGAGTGTCGCTGGAAGACTGGAACCGCGTCGCTCCAGACGACGTTCGATGCGTGTCTGGTGGCTATCAGCGCACGTGAACCTCTTGCCGGTTGACATGTGGCGCGTCGTTACCTTCTCTCTCCTCCTAGCAGAAAAATGAGGTTTCCGATTAATTTTTCGACGTTCTTCTCATTTTTCTATCTCTCGATTTTTAATCCAAATCAAAATGACTTCTTCAACAAAGTTTTAGATCATACTACAACCTACGTACCATTATATATATATATATATATTTTTTTTTTTACTTAATTATACAACGAGTTATGAGCGTCAGAAGGAGGTCTGTTAACATCTTTACCATTCTTGGAAAGATTCTCAAATCTTAACGTTTCGTTCGACTTTCCTCACAAAATCAGCAGCGGATCTTCCCTAGATGAAGGTAGCAAACTTTAGCACTCCATTCCTAAACAAAAATCTCATATCTGAAGAGGAACGTTCGAGATCTTACCTTGCGAATTTCTCTCGGATCTTGATGTAAAATGGAATCTCAACAACACGAGTCCTCCTTTTCTTCAAGAAGAAACTTCAACGTGTAAGTCTTGGTCGAGAATGAACTTCGATGATGGTTCTCCGACGAAAAGTTCGACAGTTTGCTTTCCCCTCTCAAGTTTCTTTTCTCTCCACTTTCTTCCTCATACTTTTCTTTTTGCGGGTGCTCTATGGAAAATCCTCTATACTCCTATAATGGGCTGAGGGGTAGAATACCCCTTTTGCCCCTCTAACTTTGACCAACTTTTTTTTAGTGTTACATTAATGTTGTGGTCAACGAGACAAAACGACTTTTGGGAAGGTGCGTACAACATTCAACTAGCTTCGTTAAATAACCAAAGGTGCTAAATTCAATGGAAGTAGTATGTGCTCGTACGTCGTGATTTGCTGCGACAAGTCACCCATGGTGTCAAGTGATGAATTTCGTTACAACGACAGGAATCGTGGTACAACAACAACTCGAACAGACTAGTGATGTTGAACCCGATTTGTGATCAACATAGAGATTGATGTTGTGGCCGACAAGAGAAAACGACTTCTGGAAGGTGCGCGCAACATTCAACTACCTTCTATAAATTACCAAATGTGCTAAACTCAACTGAAGTAGTGTGGGCGTGTATATCGTGATTTGTTGTAACAAGTCTCCCACGGAGTCAACAGAAGTAGTGTGGGCGTGTATATCGTGATTTGTTGTAACAAGTCTCCCACGGGGTCAAGTGATGAATTTCATCAGGACGATAACGATCAAGGTAGAGGTGTATATCGTGATTTGTTGTAACAAGTCTCCCACGGAGTCAACAGAAGTAGTGTGGGCGTGTATATCGTGATTTGTTGTAACAAGTCTCCCACGGGGTCAAGTGATGAATTTCATCAGGACGATAACGATCAAGGTAGAGATTGATGTTGTGGTCGACGAAAGAAAATGACTTCAAGAAAGGTGCACACAACGTTCAACTACCTTTTGTAAATTACCAAAGGTGTTGAACTCAACAGATGTAACGGCCCAGATCCACCGCTAGCAGATAATATCCTCTTTGAACTTTCCCTTTCAGGCTTTCCCTCAAGGCTATAAAACGCGTCTAAGGGGAAGGTTTCCACACCCTTATAAATGGTGGTTTGTTATCCTCACCAACCAATGTGGTCTAAGGGGAAGGTTTCCACACCCTTATAAATGGTGGTTTGTTATCCTCACCAACCAATGTGGGACATCACAATCCGCTGCCCGCAGCGTCCTCACTGACACTCTTTCCTTCCTCCAATCGACGTGGGACCGCCCCCAAATCCACTCCCCTTTCGGGCCCAACGTCCTTACTGACACACTACCTCATGTCTACCCCCCTTCGGAAAACAGCGAGAAGGCTGGCACATCGTCTGATGTCTGGCTCTGATACCATTTGTAACGGCCCAGATCCACCACTAGTAGATAATTGTCCTCTTTGGGCTTTCCCTTTCGGGCTTCCCCTCAAGGCTTTAAAACGTGCCTACTAGGGGAAGATTTCCACACCCTTATAAATGATGGTTTGTTCTCCTCTCCAACCAATGTGGGACATCACAACGGAAGTAGTGTGATATATCGTAATTTGCTGCGACAAGTCACCCACTAAGACAAGTGCGATCCACAAATACCTCTTTAATGCATTGTTTTAAGCTAACCCTAAATCTTCATCGACCAAATCAAACCCTCAACCTACGACCAATAAACCAAAAAAAAAAAATCTCCAACCCTAATTCGACAAATCCAACCTGCTCGAAAATTAACTGTTTTTTATATTAAATGAATAAAAATTTCAAAATTGAATGAGAATACAGTCCAAATTTTTTTTTAAAAAATCTCCAGACCTATAATTTTATAAAGTATTTTTTAAATTTTTATAAAAGTTAAAAAATGTGATTAAATTTTTTATTTATTTTTGAAATAGAATAATTACAAATGCATCTTATTGGAGAAAAGCCCAGCCCAAGAATAAGGCCCAATTTGTACGCAGGGCTCGTTTAGGCCCAACTGAGAGAGCGAGGGTTTTCGTCTCCAGGATTTATAAACTTCTTTAGCCTCAAACCCTAGCGCCCTTTCTTTCTTCTCATAGTTGAAGCTGACGGACGCCTCCTTCTGCGATTCAGGTACATCTCCTCCTTCTCTTCGTCTCGTTTCAGATCAACCAGTACTGTATGAATATGTTTCTGTTCTTTTCTTTTTTTGGATTGATTCAGCTGTTGAATGATCTTCGCAATGACTAGTTCGTCGATGGGGATTCCATTTAATTGTTGAATGATTTCAAATGAAATGGTGTTTAGGTTTTAGTGGAGTGGGAGTGAGTTCTTACTGGAATTTTAGTATATTTTATAGCAACCGACTGTTAGTGGATTGGAGTTTTTCGAGCTTTTGTGGTAAATTGTATGAATTTCTTTATCATAGTTGTTGATTTCGTCTGGTTTTGTCTATCTTTTTCTCTCGCCGGAAACTCCAGGAAGCTTTAATTTTGAAGGATGGTCAGAATTAGTGTTTTGAACGATGCTCTTAAGAGCATGTACAATGCAGAGAAGAGGGGGAAACGACAGGTCATGATCAGGCCGTCCTCCAAAGTGATCATAAAGTTTCTGATGGTGATGCAGAAGCATGGTTCGTTTGTTTTCTTCACCTCCTCTATGGTTTGACTTCATTTTAAACAATTTCTCCGGAGGTTATCTAATTTTATCTTTTTTGCTTTAATATTTAGGATACATTGGGGAATTTGAGTATGTTGATGATCATAGATCTGGGAAAATTGTTGTTGAACTGAACGGCAGGCTGAACAAATGTGGGGTTATTAGTCCTCGTTTCGATGTGGGTGTTAAGGAAATTGAAGGCTGGACTGCTAGGCTGCTCCCATCCAGACAGGTTAGTGTTCGATCCCTGTTACTTTTGTTAAATGTGATCTTGAAGTTCGTCATTCGAAATTTACCCGTATTGAAAGTTCAGTAATTTGGTTGATGCCAATGACCGAAATTGAGTCTCTGTTTCCCTCCCTTTCCTGCTAGGGTTGGAAATCAATTCTCGTTGGGTTTCTTAAATAGGGTCAAAATCAGTGCTTTGAATCATTTTTAGTGAACCCGTACTTGTTCCATAGAAGTCGAGGCATTTTGAATTCTTTGTCGATACGGACAAAGTCAAGGGACCCTGAAACCGGCTCCTTAGCTATTACGTTCCAGAGTCATGTAGAACAGACATTAACCGTCCGAACATGGGACCTTCATTTTCTTAGATGCTAAATCAGCTACTTGTGTTGAATACATGAATAGAGTCGTAGAGCTTTTTAATATATCTTCTATTTTCACATGTGGGTATTGACTGTATAGAGATTTGTTGAGTAACGTGGCCTTCGAAAACTTGTTAATGATCTGTTTGATGAAATTGAAATCTGCAGTTTGGATTCATCGTGCTGACAACATCTGCGGGAATTATGGATCATGAAGAAGCTAGAAGGAAGAATGTTGGAGGTAAAGTTCTTGGTTTCTTCTACTGAACATGGTTTTGAGTATCCATTGTGGAGTTTTGACATAGCTTTCAAATACTACTCTACATTTTGTCGGTAAAGAATGATGTTATTCTGTAATGATTAGATTTTGGTCGTCTCTTAAGTTAATTCCAATAGAATATTTATTGTTTTGGTGAAGACATTTTGGTTTTTAGTTATATTGGAAGAGAACTAGTGCTTTTTTATTCCTTCTGAGTTTCTTTCTATATGGTATACGCACTACTACTTCAATTTTGATATCTCTCACTTGAATTTGAAGTTCAATAATAGATCTCTTTGAGACCAAATTTCCTTATAAAACGAGAAATTACACTTTTTCCTCTGATTTTGAGGTTTGGGTGCATTTAGGTTTCTTTTCAAGTTTGATTTTGATTTTCTTTCTATTGTTTCTTTTTTCTTCTTTCTCACCCTTCTCATCCTTCAACCTTCAACACCCTCCCATGGCTGCCATCGACAAATTCCCTTTTCTTTTTTTTTTTCTTTAATAAAATTTATGAATTTTGAAAAAGTTATTCAAAGAATAATTTGTAATTCAGTTCGAACTTATTTTTGTGCAACTTTATTCTATTGAAACTAATAAATGAAGATTTGTATTGTTTTTATTAGCTAAAATTAGTGAAATTTGAATGGAGAGTAGAAACTGTATTACTTATTTAAGTTTGGGGTTGAATTTGATGAAATTGCATGTTTAGGTTTGATATTGATACAATTTAACAAGTCTATGATGATGAACTTAAAAGGCTGTTATAACTTAACTTCAGAAATCTAGTTATGATTTGATTCCATCATCTTCTTCTCAGCTGATGATGTCATTCGTGATGGGGCCTTTGTCCTTCGAAAAATGTTAAACATGGGTTTGAGTATTTAAAAATATTTAGTATTCGTTAAATTGCATTAGTTTGAAAATGCTTAATAAGTAACCCCGGGTGAAATGCATCTAACTGGATTTACTTTTCATGACATAATCTCCTTATGAGATGTACATATATGTGCATGGTATATCTTTCATTTTTATCATATATGACTCATCATGTGTCTTATAGGGCATAATGTGAATATGATATCATATGATATCTATGACTCATCAAGTGTCTTATAGGGCATAATGTGAACATGATATCATATGATATCATAGCAAACATAAATCAACATCAAGTTGTGGGATCGCACGATCTACTCCGCTTAGGGGTCTAGTGTCCTAGCTGGCACACCAACTGGAATCTGGCTCAATGCTATTTGTAATAGCCCAAGTCCATTGTTAGTAGATATTGTCCCCTGTTACGTATTGTCATTAACTTCATGGTTTTGCAATACATCTACTAGGGAGAGGTTTCTACGTCTTTATAAGAAATGTTTCGTTCCCTCTCCGACTAGAGTGAGATCTTATAACATCAGCACTATAGAAAGTTCATAAATATAAAATACTACAAGAAATAACACGTAGGGAAGCCACATAGTATGTGTTATCATACACTATACATCATCCAACCTATTTCGAGGACATTTCAATAATAAGCTCATTTACCTTATTAGCTTAAGAATTGTCTAAAATGATAGAACGGGGTCCAAAATGTCAATACAAAGTCGTTTAAGTCAAGTTGGAGAAGAAGGGAGTCGGCGTGTTACACTAGCTGCAGCTTGAGAGAGTGACCTATGGTTGTGTTCTCATGAGTTTATTGCATGGGTAGTCTGAGCCTAATGTGGTTTAGTTTTGAGCTTGCGATTTGGATGGTGGGGCCATCGAGGCTGAGGTTTAGAGTTTGGTTAAGTTTGGTTAAGTTTTCGAGCTTGAGGCCTATATTCGAGAATGATTTCTGACCTAGTTTCTTCTCCAATTTATTTTCTTTCTCCTTTGTGATTATGGCCACTTTTTAATCACGCTACTCGACTACTTTTAATGATGACTTCGTGTAAGAGGTTTCCTAATCATAGAAAGAGTTGGTACCCTCTTTAATACAATTGGGAAAAATAATAGCGAACATTGACGAAGAGGGGAAAAACTGGGAAGGACTTATCACTAATGGCTTCCCTAATGTTTTCGTCTCTACGTAAGGATGAATCTACGTACACTTAGAGAACTTTGACTAGAAGAGTGGAAATCGATGTGAGAGGAAAATGCATTTGTGGATATTTGATATTTCCCAAAAATTTTAATGTCGAATTCCTCGTACAAAATCATCCTTCTTGAAAAAAAATGACATAACCTCTACCAAAAAATCAATTCGAGCATAACTCATCCTAAATAGATGGTTCGATCCCCATATTACAACAGTTAAACTTATAGTATAAACGATATGAATTACAAACGTATAATACCTTAAACCAAACGAACAAGAATGGTTTCATACTTTTACAATAACCCTACAAAGTCAGATCATAAACTAGGTTACGTTCAATAGAAAATAACCAAAAAGGTAGATGAGTAAGCATAGATAAAAGTCTAAGATTATTATAACGAAGCTTCCTAGATGTATCATTATTCCACAATAAAAAGCCTCTTTCATAGGCGTTTCAAATTAGAAAAAGCTACAAAGAAATATTATAAACACAATTCCAGAATCTCTCGATATAGTAATCAAACAATTCCATCAAAACGATAGAGATTCAACTCAACGAAGAATCGTGAACATATAAAATAGTTAATAAGATAAATAACAAAATGCGGAAAGTCATCTAGGAAGAAGGAAAACAAAATACCAAATCTCGGACAAAAGTAGCTTTTCTTGTACACGTTGACTTCGTTATTTTGTCGTCTGACTCATACAGTTTTCTAATATGCCAAAGAGTAGTCGAGTAGTCGTTGCCCAAAATGATGCACGTGGCTGCACCATCGTTGTGTAACGATCAGAACCCACGTTCTCGTTTCTTCACATCGTAGCTACTGATCTCCCCAAAGAAGAACGTCCGAGAAGCCACCGAGAACTCGAGCTCGCACCGAGGAAAAGGGGTCGAGGGGGAAGCCATGGATGGATTTTGAAAGGTCCCAAGAGGAAAGAGGATCTTCTAATGGGAGGTGGTGGGGGGTTGGTTTATGATGTTGTGGGAGAAGAGGATCTTCTAAGCATATGCTTCAAGCAATAACTAGTTGGTCCATTTTCTTTCCACTTTATACTAACTTTTTTGTTTATTTAATTATTAATCACATGCATTTATGTGCCTAAAGTTGTAAACCTTAACATTAAATAATTCAATAAACCCCAATTTTAAAATTAATTAGCCATTAAATAATTTTTCATAAATTAATGCATAATTATTTAGAATTATTTTGGGTTTATAACAAGCATCGAGGGTGTCGAGTTGACATTTGGTTGAGAGTATATATCCTGAGTTATTGAGCTATACTTAAGTTGACAGTTTAATCTAGGGGTGTACATTCAACCCGACAACTTGAACCAACTCAACCCGAACTACAAGGGTTGGGTTGGGTTGGGTTCATTTTTCTGAACCCGAATTGACTCGGTTCGGTTTCGAGTTCATGGGATAAAACCCTCGAGTTGATCCGAGCCAAATAACAATATATAAAATATTTTTTTATTTTTGTTATATATAATCATTTTTATTGTTTTTTTTTTTTTAATTTTATGATTTGTCTTTATATTTTTCGTGCTTTAACCCATTCTCAACCAATGTCGATATTTTAGTATGTTACTATTTTCGCTCCTTTTTGTGTGAATAATTATAGACTGATTTCTGAACTTTTAATTATCTTTTATCTATATTCGAATAATTATAAATTATAGATAAATAATTTTTTGTAAAAATAATTTTTTTTAACAATCGGACAACCCAACTCAAACCCAACCTGAAAATAGAGGTTGGCTTGAGTTGGGTTGTGAAAATTTTCGAGTTGGGTTGGGTTACTAATTCAACCAACCCGAACTTTTGGGTTGGGTCAAAAAAATCCCTCAACCCATCCCAACCCAACCCGGACCATGTACACCCCTACTTTAATCCTATGTATACAAGAACATAAGAAATAATAGTCATACAACTAAAACAACTGAGAAATTCAAGCGGTCCAACCTAATTTGTACGGTTTAGGTTGAGTTATGAACTGATTTGGGTTCGATTGAGTTCAAATAAATGAAAATTTCATAGATAGGGTTGGTTCATGTGTTCTCAAACTAGATTGGGTTAAACTGAGCCAACTCAAATTTATTGTTAATTTAATACATTTTTGTTTGCGGAAAATAATTTTTTTTATTTACCGTCATAATTAGTTTTTTGGTTATTTATTTTTGACAGCTCTTAAAATAATTGGAAATTTTTAAGGTATAAGTTGAAATTAAGCCGTAAATCTTAATTAAATGTTTGAAAATAAATAAATATATATTTTAGGAACTAGTGTTTTACTTTACTAATAAAATGGTAAACAACTCGAACAACCTAAACCAAACAATTTAAAAAATAAAAAATATTTTGATTGAAAAAATTTACAACCCGAACAATGGGGTTAGGTTTAAAAAAGTTTCAACTTGTGTTAAATTAATCCCGGAACATCCTTAAAGTGGGGTGGAGATTCAAACTCTAATATTCTGGTAAAGAATACAATACGATACTTTTCATACTTGTAAGTGATTTCAGTACTGCTCGAGTTGGATTAGTTGTTTGAAACATGAGTGGCGCAATGTCCGGTAGCCGTTGTACGCGTTGTTAATTATTATGTTTGCTTAATATGTTATGATGTGCTCTTATGATGATAAATATCATGTCGTGTATTGTCATGTTTACTCATTATGTTATTGATGAATATAACCTATTGTGAAAGTAAGGTACCTTAGAGTATTTTTATCTTATGTAATGATATGAAATGATTATGTAATGTATGAAAAGAACGAAGATATATATTGCATCACAAATATATGTCATGAATTTAAACTATAGGGACCTCATGCATATTGTGTGTTTACGTGCATTGGGGATACTTTTCCGTTATGATCGGTCCAGACATGTACCTTACGACATTTATGTTCGTTATGATGTTACGATATGATAGATGTACACCATGATATTATGCATGTTCCCTCCCTTCCCTCCGTGGTATACCAACAATGTGAGTGTATGCTAGCTGAAAGCTAAGTCTAGGAGTATGTATACGAGCTCATATAGAGATTCATTTGCATGGATCGTGTTTAGAGAAGTATTACGCATTCAATACTGCCCGGACTGAAAATTGAGACAAGACCATGAAATGATGTTTAGTGATAGGTCTCAAACACGATTGTACGTGGTTGCATTTCCTAACGTCAATTTCTGTCTTATTTTAGGGTTTAGGGTTTACGGTTTGATTTGTGATGGTCTGGTTAGTTAAGTAATTTTCACTATTTTCTTTGGATTCCTTTTATTAATTAATTGTTTTTAAATTCCCTTTTTCAAAAAGGAAGATGGAGAAATTTAAGGCATTAAAAGATTACAAGTGAATTAATCAATTGAAAAGTTTAGGTAGAAAATTTGATACAATAAGAGCAATTAAGCGTGTTCTTTATCTCGAGCACGTTTTAAATTTCTTTCGATATTTTTATTTGACCATCGGTTCTGTAACAATCCAACCCCATCACTCGCATATATTGCCTTAGTTGGGTTTTCCCTTGAAGGATTTCGAGAGGTTTCCACTGTAACGACCCTAAATTTTCACTTAGAGTCTACCGTCATCATTTATACTCATATGCGGAATTAAACATTTAAAAACTTCATCATGAAACATAACCTTCCTCCTAAAACACTGTCATGGACTTACGTGTTCGAAAACATCTTTTAAATGACACATGAAAAGTTAAATAAAATAAATAACGTTAAAAATTAAAAGACCATATTCTAATCTAAGTTTAAGAAAACAAGTACAGCTACTCTATGCATGTACCATGGTCTCGAATTAGGATGTTGTTAGCGGTACAGGAATGTCTTGTCTTTACCTGAAAAAAAAAAGTAGCACACAACTTAAGTATTTTAAGAAATATTTAATAAGTGACCCTATTAGGGTCAGAAAATGCAAACATGTGCAACTCATGATCTAAAGGACCTATCATTTAAGAACTATCATAGGAGTAGCCTCCAATCCGAACAAAAATTGGATGTGTAGTACTTTCCTTCACATGACCCACACGTGCGAGTGTGGACCCCCAAGCAGTTCGCACCTCCCTGGACCCATCATAGTCGAGTTAGCTTTTCGTAGTGACGTCTGGAGGTCAGCATACCCCTTACTGTCATGCGATCATCATAGCGTACGCATCGATACTCATCATAAAAAATGGGAAAGTATCCCTTTTCTTTCCAGATCAGGTTGCCCAACATCTCGATTTATTTCCTCCTCTCCTTTACGGCATTGTAATACCTTATCCACATACAAAACATGAATTTTTTCCGACGTTATCGTTTTTCTTAAACCCATACTTGCCAACGCTGTTATTACACATTCCGAAATCATAATGAACTCATTGAGCTCGCCCTCCTCTTCACGGAACAATGGTCATGAAATGCAAACACACGCAATTCATGAGCTCACTCTTCACATAACAAATGGTCATGAAATGCAAACACATGCAACTCATGAGCTCCCCTTCCTCTACGAGCTTGCTCATCGTTTGTTTCAAACGTGGACCTTTCGATCTCGTCGGAGATTCAGTCCTAGGGAGGGTTTCAGGGGTATTTTTCTCTTTTGTGACCTCGTTGGAGGTGTTGAGAAGTGTTAACGACGTGGCTTTGCACGTAGGTTAAAAATGCGAAAAGTTCAGCAGATCTCCAAAAAAAATTGGTCTTTTCTAGTGACCNTTTTTTTTTTTTTTTTTTTTTTTTTTTTTTTTTTTTTTTTTTTATCCATACATCCACACTTGCAAGGAATGTTTAGAAATGCTTAGTTCGTTTCTCCTACCGATGTGGGATTTCACAGGTTCAAAATTGACATTTCCATCCTATCTAAAAATCATCGACATTTCTATAAGGTTGAAACCTCAACATTCTTATCAATATTGCTATTTTGTTCTTATCTAGTTATTCTCCATCTCGAAGAAAAATTCCTAATAAGGCAGTGAATGTGGGCATAAAGTTTCGATCAACGGTCGAGAGCGACCGAGCGAGCCTCGACAAGTGAGCAAGTCCCTATTCTCCACGGCTGTTGTATTTTGGTGCAAAAACTCGCACCACTTGTGAAAACAGCCACAACAATTAGCAATGCTCAATAATTTATAATAGCAAGTACATTACAAATGTCCATTTTACAAGTCACGTCTTCTCTTCTCCAATATGGCAACTGTCGGCCCTTCCACTGCCGACGCCCCTACCCTACTCGTTACCCGTGACCACCTATCACCACCTATCCTTTCCCAATTCCAATGCTCAATTGTAGCCTTGGTCAAACAAAAGTTGTCACATTGGGAGCCTTAATGCCTCTATTTCATCAACATTCATGCAAAAAATTCAACCCCCACTAACACTAAGTTGACTCTCTCTACGCAAAAAACTAAATTAAATTTCTCAGTTTACAATGCACCTTTTTTCTTGTCTGCTTTGGACGGTGCCCGGTGCGGGCGGGCGGGCGGGCCGGATGCTTGTTCTTCTTCTCCTTGTTTGATGAGATTTTCAGAAGGATTGTGTGTATTGGGTCTGTCTTATTCATTGTTGTTCTGTGTGAGTCTTTTGCTTCCATGTTGTGTATTGCTGGTGGTGATGGAAGGGCCGTCGGTTATGTTGTTAGTCTCCTTCTTTGTTGCCTGGCCGGATGACCTGTGCTTTCTCGGTATGCATTTTGCACGTGCTGCTGCGTCGATCTCCTTCTCCGACATTTGCAGCTGTGATGCCCTGCAATTCAAACACATGATTTATTCACCGATTTTGAGTTTTGACTTTCTTCACCATTCCCCAATCCTTCAAAGCAAAAAGTGTGAGATCCCACCCACTCCCACTAGCAGATGCATTTTAAAACTGTGAGGCTGACGGTTATACACAATGGGCTAACACGGACAATATCTACTAGAGGTAAGCTTGAGCTGTTACAAATGGTATCAGAGCTGTTACACACTAGGCGGTGTGCCGGTAAGAACACTGGACCCTCAAGGGGGTGGATTGTGAGATCTCACATCGATTGGATAGGGAAAAGAAGCATTTACAAATGTGTGAAAACCTCTCCCTAGCAAAGTGTCTTCGAAGAATTGATGAAACCTCGTATGGTGATGTTATACGTAATGGGCTTAGCAAACAATATCGAAGAATGGATGAAAGCTCGTATGGTGATGTTAGATTGGGAGTTGGGTATGGTATTCTTCAATCAAAGTCTCTTCTCTTTGGAATATAGAAACAAACAGATGGAAGGCAGACTCCCCTAGTTGGGTGGATTCATCTTCCTACTTAAGACCCAAAACCAAACAGAAACAGAGCATTCAATCAAATTATAAGATCATCTGTGAACTGTGGGACAGAAAATTGAATGAAATGAAATGGACTGAACGAAGTTAGATGGTGGGCAGTCTACAGTCCTTGTTTTGCTAGATGAGGAAACAAACAGTTCAAATGGGATCAAAACAGTACATTTCTGAATCAACTATAGCAGTGCTACAAACAAAATGAATGTTGATTTTAGTCTACTTTTTATCTTTTCTTTTTCCCAGTCCCGTACGAATCTTACAGGCAAATCCAATGGTGGCCCAGAAGCCTCAGGCAGAGAATCAAAAATATTTCAGACTTGAAAAGTAATCAATCAATCACAGAAACAAGAAACAAGAAACAAGAAACCTTACCTATCTGCATTGTAAGAAGATGACCTCTTCAGAGCCGCTGGAGCGTTCTTTACTTTCTGGGTTTCGATTAGGCTTCCACTGAAGTATTCCTTGTCTTCCAACCGTACGCCGGAGAAACCCATAATTTCCGTCGATGTCTCTGCTGCTGGTTCTTTCCTGCCTATGCGAGGTACTCTGGATTTACAGTGACCAACGAGGGCAAATTCTTGATCCCCAATTGATGGTGCTGCACAGTCCTTGAACGACATCGATCCACATGAAATTAATTGCATTAGAACCGCCGATGCCCTCATCCTCCCGCTCGGAAAACTCTCCGCCGTCCGATTAGCGTTGGCGGCTTCGGAAATGATCAAACGTCCGTCGGCTTTCATCAGAGATTCTAGAGTTTCGGGGCTTGAATCCGAGAGCGGAGGAGAAATTTCTTCCGTATTGAGCTCTGTACTCGGCGTAGGGTTTGATTCACCATGAACCTCCTCTGTTTCTTTCTCTTCCTCCTTCTCTTCCTCCCTCACCGCTCGTCTCCTCCGCCGATGCTTCTCGTCAGTCTGAGTCGAAGCATCGGCAGCGGCGGCTTTAGCCGACGAGTCAAAGCTCGAATCGGTCTTATAGACTTTGTACTCATGGAAGTCGACGGAACTCCATGACTGGTTCCGTCGGCGAGAGAGGATCGGGGAATCGGACTCCTCGCCGTCGAGTTTATGAATCTCCGGTGGCCTCAACGACCTCGAAGATTCCGAGCCTTGAACTCGGCTCTCTAAAGAGGAATGAAGAATCTCCGATCCTTTGAGAACATACTCTTTACCATGCAATGGATAAATGAAATCATTCTCCGACAAATCGTGCCATACGAACCCATTCTTGTAGCTCCTAAAACCAATTAAAACCCTAGAAATCAGAATATGAACAAAATCGAAACGAAAAAAACGAAAACCGCCATTAAATTCACCTCTTAGACGACCACGAGTACGCAGTGGCCATTCCATTTCCACGAAGAAGATTCAGACGATTGATAACATCTGAAGAACAGAAACATTCGAAAAGAAAGTGAAATGTGAGAATCAAAGTCAAAGAAGCAGGAGAAATCGAAAAAACAAAAAAAAAACGAAAATGAAAATGAAGAAGAGGATTGTGAACAACCTCTGAGATAGAGGCCTTCGGAGGAGGAAAGAGGAACCTCCATGAAATGAGGGTGTTGGAGGTGGCCATTTCTGGAGAGATAGTAAACGACGGGAACCTTTCTATCGGAGCGGAGCTTGGGTTCAGTCCAGACCTTGGTGCGGTCAGGGCTGGTGGCGTCTCTGTCCTTCCATAGCCTGGGGATTTGAAGGTCAGTGAGCCTGTCTCTGGAAGCGACCGCCATTGTTGAGGAGAGGGAAGGAGAATGAAGAAGAAGAAGGGGAAGGATTTTGAGTTTTATAGAGAGAGTTGAAGAGGGAAGGAGGGAGAGATCCGACGGACAAACAGCTACGTAACAAAACACGGCCGTTTTGATTTCAGGACTTGAAATGTCAATTTCTATTTTCTTTTTCTTTTTTCAAAAATTAAATTTATCATTATTATTTATTTTTAAATAAATTATTTTTATAACAAAATGTAAAAACAATATTAAATTTTATTTTCTATTTATTTTCTATTTTTTATTTTAGGGTTCATAGGATCCAATACCCCGACCAATTTAAACTAAGATTGAGTTAGGTTGGGTTAGATTATTATTATTATTATTTTTGTTAATTTAGGTTGGGTTAAATTTTTAAAATCTCATCCGTTCATGGGTTGACTTTTTTTATTGGGTCAACCCAACCAGCTTGAATATTAATAATCTACCGTGACTAATAAAAGTTTAATATTTGAATTTTATGAGATTTTATTTATTAATGTAATATGTATAAGCAATAATATGTTTTTTTAAAATAAGAATAATAAGAATTAGAATATTCTGACACCACAACTCGAAAAGTTGGGTTCCATTGCAAACTCTATGCTAGTTGCTCGGGTTACCAACTTGATTAATCCACTTCAAATAATTTCTCGATTCATGTCCACTCTTAGAAAATTTATTAGACAGAAAAATAAAAATTTAGTAACTTTCTTAATATTTTTAAATACCATTGATCGTAACAACCTAACACGATCCAACTAATTCAGTCGTGTCAAGTTGTTCGAGTCACGAACCTGACAACCCAGTCTAGAAAATTGTGTTGAATTGTGGATTCTATTGTAGTTGCTCGGGTCACCAACTCGACCAATCCTATAATTCAAATGATTTGTCCATTCCAACTCTAGTATACACGTCTAATAAATTTATTCAACACAAAATTAAAAATTTAATCGGAACTTATACAACACGTGCGTGAAATGAGAAGGGTAAATTAGTAATTTAGCTAATTTAAAATTCAATTTTAGAAAGGAAATCTGATTTTCAAAGCACCGACCTCCTCCTCACGTGCCACACCCTCTCTCTCTAATATATATATATATATATATATAATTTAATATTTAAATGTTCAGTTATGTTTTGGTTTTAGCATAAGCTTATGATGGATCCCGTGAAATAGATTGGAGAACTTAACGGAAAAAACAAGATTCGGATATACGATTTTTAAATTCTTTTTTTAAATAATTAAAATTCTGATTACAAAAATATTTTTTAATTTCTCTTCCTATTTGTCACATTAAATAAATCATTATTTTTTACACTTCCTTAGTTGTCAATCAGTGAATACCCCATGTATATAAAAATAATAATAAACATCAACTCAAATGTAGAATCAAAGAAAAACGGTCGAAGTGACTTACGTTGGTTTGTGGGGATAGTCTTCACTCTTAAAAAGCGAGAAGCAAGTAACGGGGTCATGTTGCAAGGGAATATCAAGGTCATCCGGTGTCGAATTAGGATTCAGTATGGTATGGGCGTTACACGTCAATAAGCTAAGTACGACATAAAGGAAGGTGACGAAATCCCCCGAGTATCCTAATTTCTTTTTATACATCTCAACCCTATTCCTTGGAGAGAGAAAAGTTGCACCGAAGATAGGAAATAACGAGATAGGTAACATTTGATAATAGATGTCTAGGAGAGAGGACGAGAACATGACAAGAAAGGTTTTCCGTCTCTATCTCTACCACCAATTTCAATATTCATTCTCGCGAAATTTTCTATTTATTTTTGCAATAATTGAGCCGAGCATTTTATGGGGATCTAGTTCGGGTGAATTTTCTTTTTCTATTTTATAATTTTATTATTAACCATGATAACAATTCTTTTAAAAAAAAACTTTTAAATGGATACTAATATCTCTAGTTGTTTTATTTATTTATTTATTTTTTTAAATTAAGGTTAATAGTAGAACATTGTTACCATATTTATCATTATCCTGAACATATATTATTGGAAGGCATGCATGACTTAAAATCATGACCTAACACATATGTTATTGTGACACTCGGAGATATACATGAATGAAGTGAGAACTACATTCAAATGAGAATAATCTTAAGGATAAGATGACTAAGAAAGACTTAAAAGAATTGAAAGTTACTATCTATACCAATAAAGTACACGTTCATTCTCAGTAGTTTAATCATTAAAACTTCAAAGTTAAGCGTGTTTTACTTAGAACTATGAGTGAGCAAGAACAAATCATACTGAAATGACTCGTGTAGGTCAGTGGGAATAGTTGTTCCTCTTAGAAGCAACGAGTAAGTAATATGACTATGTTGTAATGGACGTAGGAAAATGTCGGAGCCATCAAGGTTCGGTTCGTCTTTCGTCCATGTACCATTGACAATTTTATCTTGTGTTTTAAAGCAGTTTCGAGAAGCTACTTTCTCTTTCTAATATCTTAATATTTTGATACTCGACATGTATGAGTTTAAACATGAACCCTAATTTGAAAATTTTAGTTGGGTCATTTGAAACGGGCGGAATATGAAATTAAAATTTCGAATTTTGAACGTGAGACGATGATAAATATTTATTTAATCGACAATATCGTAGAAATGTGTGTGGAAAAGGGAACTAAAAGTCTCATTGTTTTTTTTAAAAAAAAAATCTAATATAGTTGAAAAAAAGAAGAAGGTGAGTTGACTAAACGGTCGTTTAATATTTGCCGTACCAAACTTTGACTAAAACAGCTAATATAGTAATCAATCATTATCATAGCCTTTAAAACCCGGTTTTCTGATCTGACAAACGTTGTACTATTCGTGGGCCCCCACTACACACGTGGCAAGATAAATCCGACTTTTTCAAATTGGATTGAATTCACACGTGGGAGGTGTACGTGGCAATGTGAAACGACGTCGAATTAGCCACCAAGTAAGACTATTTGAGGCGCAGAGGGCCGGCAGGCGCTCCCCTATTTTAAAAACCATGTCCCTATTTTTTTTTAATTTTGTTTTAATATATTTCTACCCCCTACTTTTCCCGGCTAAATTAATAAAAATAATCTTAAAATTTTCTACAAAATTTTGCATGGACGACTCGAACCAACCCAACCAAAAAATTTGTGGTTAGGTCGGATTGGGTTGAATTAAAAAAATTTATAACTCGAACAATTGAATTGGGTCTAAAAAATTGTCCCAACTCGACCCAACCCATGAACACTCTGGTTGAGAATAAGATGCACAGAAGATTGATTTATTGAGGGTTGGTAGAATCCCACGTTGATTAACTAAGGAGAAGATTATGAGTATATAAGTGAGAGACACTGTCTTCCTTGGCATGAGACTAATTGGGGAAACCAAAAGTAAAACTACGAAAGTTTGAGCTAGAAAATTGAGGAGCCCAATTATAAGCCCAACACCATTCCCATGGACAGTTTAGTTCACCTTGAGATAGGCCCAAATCTGAGGTTCCCCTTGAGATAGGCCCAAATCTGAGGTTCCCCTTGAGATAGGCCCAAATCTGAGGTTCCCCTTGAGATAGGCCCAAATCTGAGGTTCCCCTTGAGATAGGCCCAAATCTGAGGTTCCCCTTGAGATAGGCCCAAATCTGAGGTTCCCCTTGAGATAGGCCCAAATCTGAGGTTCCCCTTGAGATAGGCCCAAATCTGAGGTTCCCCTTGAGATAGGCCCAAATCTGAGGTTCCCCTTGAGATAGGCCCAAATCTGAGGTTCCCCTTGAGATAGGCCCAAATCTGAGGTTCCCCTTGAGATAGGCCCAAATCTGAGGTTCCCCTTGAGATAGGCCCAAATCTGAGGTTCCCCTTGAGATAGGCCCAAATCTGAGGTTCCCCTTGAGATAGGCCCAAATCTGAGGTTCCCCTTGAGATAGGCCCAAATCTGAGGTTCCCCTTGAGATAGGCCCAAATCTGAGGTTCCCCTTGAGATAGGCCCAAATCTGAGGTTCCCCTTGAGATAGGCCCAAATCTGAGGTTCCCCTTGAGATAGGCCCAAATCTGAGGTTCCCCTTGAGATAGGCCCAAATCTGAGGTTCCCCTTGAGATAGGCCCAAATCTGAGGTTCCCCTTGAGATAGGCCCAGCTTAATTCACCCAAGCAAGTCCCATCAAGACTCAATACAACCATGTCACATGAACCCTGGTTCAAAGTGGACACGAACTCGAAAATTGAGTTGAGCCAAACATAGTAGGCACATTTTTCCAAGTGAAAGCCGAAACTCAAGGGCTTAATCTAACACGAACCTATCAAAATGAGCATGACCGTGATACATGAACATTCGAAGTCCAATTTAGGATTATCCTCTGTTTGGAGGCGTGTTTAACTTTGAAGAGTCAAGGGCCAAACCATGACCATCAACTTGGAAATGAAGGCCATTGTCATGGCTAAACTTGAATTGTATATACACGAGATTCTAAGGCTGACCCTATGACGGCCCAAACTCATCGCTAGCAGATATTGTTTTATTTGAATTTTTCTATTTGGGTTTTCTTTTTAAGATTTTTAAAACGCGTCTACTACAAAGAGGTTTCCATATCCTTATAAAGAATCATTTGTTCTCCTCCTCAACTCCTCAACTGATGTGGGATCTCACAATCTACACTTTTCGGGGCCCGGCGTTCTCGCTGACACTCGTTTCCTTCTCCAATCGATGTGGGACCTCCCAATCCATTCTCCTTCTTTATAAGGCGCGTGGGTCCTGAAGAGGGATGAATTATGAGATCCCACCTCAGTTGGGGAGGAGAACGAAACATTCTTTATAAAGGTGTGAAAACTTCTATCTCGCAAATGCATTTTAAGAACCTTGAGAGAAAGGGAAAGCCCAAAGAGGACAATGTTTGCTAATGATGAACTTGAGCTGTTATAAATAGTATCAGAGCTAGACACTGAGTGATGTGCTAGTGAGGAGGCTGAGCCCCGAAGGGGGATGGATACGAGGGCGGTATGCCAATGAGGATGCCGGGCCCCAAAGGGGGTGGACATGAGGTGGTATGCCAGCATGGATGCTGGGACCTGAAGGAGGTGAATTGTGAGATCCTACCTCGGCTGGAAATGGGAATGAATCATGATTTATAAAAGTGTGAAAACCTTGAGAGTAACCCCGAAAAACTCAAAAGGAACAATATCTACTAACCGTATGCTTAAGCCGATTCATACCCTAAACAAGACAAGACCAAATAGTATGCATAAACATAAATGATTCTTAGAAAAAACAACCAACATAGCTATTATTAGATGTCTAAAATGTTGTCTTTCAGCTAAAAAGTGGAAAGATATTACACAAAACTAGAACAGTGGCTTAGAAAGTGGGCCAAGGAAGCTCCATTGCTACACAAATCACAGCTTTCCCTTATCCTCCATCACAGCACAGCTTTATAACATAACTTGAAACTCTATTCACAAATTTAAATGAATCAAATCCTTTAGTTTCAACTTAGAGCCACACCCTCTCCATAGTCAAACACCTTGTTCTCTTCCTCAACCACCGTCCACGGCGAGTACTCCTCGTAATCCCACGGCGGCATCGACATCGGTCCACACTCGAAGTTACTTTGATCACAAACTTGGTTTATAACATTACTTTGATCATCAATGTCTCTCCAAATATCATCCATCGAATAACCGTCCTCCTCCTCCCGATGATCTAATAGTTCTTCTCCGATCTCTATGATTTGAGCCGAGGACGACGGCGATACCACTACATGATCATGACCGGCGGCTTTGGCCACTTTCCTCATGTGGGTTCGCCAAAAATTCTTTATTTCATTATCGGTTCGACCAGGAAGCTTCCTAGCAATCCTCGACCATCTGAAAATTGAAAGAGATGATGAAAACCCGAGATTGGATGAACGAGTCGAGTAGGGAGGGAAGAAGAATTGACCTGTTTCCCCACTTGGAGTGGAGGTCGAGAATGAGACGCTCCTCGTGGGGAGTAATCTTGCCACGCTTAAGACCAGGGTGGAGGTAGTTAACCCACCGGAGACGGCAGCTTTTGCCGGTTCTTTTCAAGCCTAGAAGGAGGTAAAGAGATGAAAAAGAGAGGAAAAAGGTGATGTTTTTAAGATGGTGTGTCCTAATAAGGCCTACCTAGGAGTACTTGTTATCTCCCGCCACCTTCAAACCTGATACTTTGGCGATGAAATCCCATCGCCGGTCACCGAATAAACCCACAAAGCAGACGAGTTGGAAGTCCTCTTGTTCGGTCCATGGCCCTTTTCTCATACTTTCCTCTTGCAATACCATTCTTTGTTTTTTTCTCTTTCTTGTTGTTAATGATGGGGGAATTTGGGTATGTAGTAGTGGCATTTATATAAGCCTTGGTGGAAAGGTGTATAGCCATAATCTCTCTCTCTCTCTCTCTCTTTCTCTCTCTCCTTGTCAATATAATAATAGTGTGGCCTTCCATATCTCTTTCTATCTTATGCTTAATATATATATATATATATATATATATATATATATATTCGAGCGGATGTGTCATGGGGTTGTAGTCGTACGTGGTAGGGTTTGAGGGTGGTGGAGAGATGACATCATACCTCCTCTTATAGATTTTGAGATAGACACGCGTAGCTTATGTTCCGTGGGGTTGTAGCTTTAGGCTGTAGGGTTCGTGGGTGGTAGAGAGATGACATCATGCCTCATTCTAGAGTAGATTTTGAGATGGACACGAGTAGCTTATGTGTCATGGGGTTGTAGTCTTAGGTTGTAGGGTTTGAGGGTGGTGGAGAGATGACATCATGCCTCCTCTTATAGTACATTTTGAGATGGACACACGTAGCTTATGTGTCGTGGGGTTGTAGCTTTAGGCTGTAGGTTTCGAGAGTGGTAGAGAGATGACATCATGCCTGCTTCTATAGTACATTTTGAGATGAATATGTGTAGCTTATGTGTCATGGGGTTGTAGCTTTAGGTTGTAAGGTTCGAGGGTGGTGGAGAGATGACATCATGCCTCCTCTTATAGTACATTTTGAGACAGACAAGCGTAGCTTGTGTGTCGTGGGGTTGTAGCTTTAGGCTGTAGGGTTCGAGGGTGGTGGAGAGATGACATCATGCCTTCTCTTATAGTACATTTTGAGATGGACACGCGTAGCTTATGTGTTGTGGGGTTGTAGCTTTAGGCGGTAGGGTTCGAAGGTGGTGGAGAGATGATATCATGCCTCCTCGTATAGTACATTTTGAGACGGACACGCATAGCTTATGTGTCGTGGGGTTGTAGCTTTAGACTGTAGGGTTCCAGGGTGATAGAGAGATGACATCATGCCTCATTCTATAGTACATTTTGAGATGGACACGCGTAGCTTATGTGTTGTGGGGTTGTAGCTTTAGGCGGTAGGGTTCGAAGGTGGTGGAGAGATGATATCATGCCTCCTCGTATAGTACATTTTGAGACGGACACGCATAGCTTATGTGTCGTGGGGTTGTAGCTTTAGACTGTAGGGTTCCAGGGTGATAGAGAGATGACATCATGCCTCATTCTATAGTACATTTTGAGATGGACACGTGTAGCTTATGTGTCATGGGGTTATCGTCTTAGGTTGTAGGGTTTGAGGGTGGCAGAGAGGTGACACCATGACTTCTTCTGTAGTATATTTTCTTAGTTTCTACCTGAGTTGTGTCTGATTCGTTAAGGCTTGAGTTCCTGTTAAAGCTTGTTATGAGTATATCAAGATCATAATGTGCACGGTTGAAAAATAAAGAGGGAGAAAGAGATCGTGTTTCTTTATTTCAAGAAAAAATAAACAACCGTGGACTTTCAAAATTTCATTAATACCCTTAAAAATTTTAAAATCTACCAAATATCCTTTTTAACTTTTTCTATAAGTAAAAAAAAGCATTTACCAATATATAGACGAAATTGTTCCTACTATTTCAAAGATATTCATAAACAAAGTATAAACGTTTTCATCTAAAATAACGGTAATGGTATTTGTGAGATCCCACATCGATTGAATAGGAGAACAAAACATTCTTTATATGGTCTGGAAACCTCTCCCTAGTAGACGCGTTTTAAAACTATAAGGCTGACAGTGATACATAACGGGCTATAATAGATGATACTTGCTAGCAGTGGGCTTGGACTGTTACAAATGGTATCGGAGTCACTGAACAGTGTGCTAGCGAGGACGTTGGGACTCTAAGAGAGATGGATTGTGAGATCCCATATCGATTGGAGTGGGGAACAAAACATTCTTTATATGGTGTGGAAACCTCTCTCTAGTAGATCATTTTAAAACGGTGAGACTGACAGTGATACATAACGAGCTATAATAGATAATATCTGTTAGTAGTGGGCTTGGACGGTTACAAATGGTATCGGAGCCAGACACTGGGTAGTGTGCTAGCGAGGACGCCGGGTCTCTAAGGGAGATGGATTGAGACTGTGAGGCAGGCGATTATATGTAACGGGCTATTATTATTAATTTAGCGTAGAAATGAAGCATAGGTTAAAACGTGTGAAAGGAGATATTATGTTGATCAGAAGAGAGAGAGCATTGTGCTTATCTTAAACAGGTTGGAGCAATGTTTTTGTGGGATTCAATAAAAGTATATATCTAAAAGCATAAGGAATAAATTAATATTATGCGAAAAGGACAAACGGAATTAGCTCACCCACAATTTGGATCAAACGGAATATTTTCATAATTTAATTCATTACTTTTTTTTTAATTATTTTTTTAATTATAATATACAATTTACTTAGTTTCTATCTTTATTAATCAATATATGTCTTTTAGCCTCGTTGAACGGCCAATTTTAAAAGAGAGTAATGAGGTTTCTCGTTTTTGGCATAACGGGTCTTAGAATTAGTTTCTTTTCGACTGGTCGCTACTGGGTTGATCCTGGCTCAGGATGAACGTTGGTGGCAGGTCTTCCGCTGGTACTTGTGGATTCAAAGGTCTGAGAAGAGGGACGCACTATTTACCACACAAACCGCACTTTTATCCTTTAGAGCTCGTTTTGGTCTTTGGTGTTAATTTTTGAATTAATTGCTTTAAAATAGTTATGATGTGGATTTTTGAGTTAATTTTAGTAGTAATCAAATTAAGTTAGTTATTTTAAATTAAATATCAGAAAAATTAGGAATCGTCATTAACGAAAACTCAATGGTAAAATTGTAAAATCATGAACTCCGTGGATCGAGTAGAAACTAAGTTTAAAATTCAAGGGTAAAAAATGTAATATTTTGAAATTTAAGGACCGGTTAAGAATCAAAAATAGAAATAGGATACAAGCTATCAACTAATATCTACCGATAAAAATATAAATTAATTAAATATTAAGAATAAAATAAAATATATTATAAATCAAATCATAAAGGAAAGAATATTAAGATATAATATTTAAAATATATTCTATAAATAATATATTCCTGACTCGAAATCATGCTCAAAACTCGAACTAAAAATTATATTTTTAAAAATTATTTTTTATAACTACATTTTTTTATGGTTAAATAAGTTGAATATAGACGAGTAATTTTATATTGTCAAGATTACTCTCATTTGGATACAGTTCAATTCATTTTGTATCCTTTATTTACTCGAGCGTCACAATACTTTAGTTTATTTGAAGTATCTCGTAATGGTATAACGTTGTCGACTTATTAGAAAAAACAGATAAAGTAGACTCAATATCATAGAAATCTACTACATCAACATCAACACAACTGAATCTTTGTGTTGTATCTGTTTCGATCTTTCCAAGTCTGGAACAAGAAATTTGTAACGAAAAAGTGCTCTCTAAACTGATCAACAACTCTGCGTTTACCATTAGAATTATCGAAACTAATTTAAATTTAAACGAGAAAAAGCTTAGAAATGTCGCAATCACTTTCTATGACCTAAATTAGGATAGTAAAAAAAAAAAAAAAAAAAAAAAAAATTATGGTATTTTAATTGAAATCAATTAAATATTTTGTATTAAAAAATTAAATTAATTTAATGAACTAAAAGGAGAAATTAATTTAATTTAATGGGGATTTGGTTTTGCTTTATTAAGAATTTATTGGACCACACAGACACAGACACACCATTAATATCCAATTTAAATTAAAATTAAGACAATATTTTTAATTTAATTTTTTTATTTTATTTACCGCTGATTTGACTGACAACTTGAATGGGTCATATATTATAATAAAGGATATAGTGGAATTTGGCATCACATGTGTAACATCAGTTATGTTAAAATAATAATAAAAAAAAATCTACCACGAGAATTGCGAGAACTCTAACGAGGCATCGGAGTTTTCGTAACTCCAAACAACCACCCACGAGCTCCTCCCAATTTCGTGTTCTTCCTTCTCCAATCAGTGCACTCGATCCGAAACTTGACTCGCATGTGCCCTAACCCTGTTACTCGACCCGACTTGCCATCTCAACTCACGCCCTTCTCTAGTGATGGATAAGCTCAGCTCCGGTGGCTCAACTTAGGTCTGATAGCTCATTTGGCTCGAATTATTTGCTTTGAGCACCGTTCGATATTTTTAGATCATTTCCTACCATATTTTACCCTTCAGAAATCGTTTTAACATTATTGGAAGCATTTGAAGTTAATATGACCTATGTTTTCTCAATTTAAATTATTTTTTAGCTGAAAATTGGATTATTCGATATCTTTTGGTGAGTTAAGTTCGATAACATTTTCTAATCCAATGTCGTAGACCCACGCAGGTTGAGTTAGACATTTAGGGGCAGATCCAAGCTAGCACTAAGAATAAATTAGTGACCGTGACTTAGATTAATCAAGTTATTATTGGCTTGGTTGGATGAATTGTATGACGTATGATAACTCGTGCCTTGTGGCCCCTAGACGTGTTATGATTATCATTGTTATGTTATTCTATGCTATGCCATATTATGTCATGTCATGTTATAAGTTATGCTATAAAGTGATTATGTCATGTAGTAGAACCATATTTATGATATTGATAATCGATGATGCATAAATCTCCATACACCATGCAATGTAAGCTAGGTTAAGTATGAAAAATTCGACAAGAATTATGTCTACATATTTCATAGGCTCGTTATGTGATAAACGCATGAGGCTCGTTATGTTATAAATGAATGGAGGTTGATTTGTATCATTAACTTATGTCATGATTTTAAGTCATGAGAACCTCATGCATTTTTGTGTATGATATGCATCGAGATACTTCTCCGTTATGATTAGTATGGACCCGTACCTTACAGTATTTATGTTTGTCATGATATTATGCAGACCCTTTCCTTTCGTGGTGTTCGGTAGCGTGAATGTGCACTAGCCCAACGAACCACGCCTAGGAGGTACATATATGAGCCCTCTTGGTGGGAACATATGCACGTGTGTGGGGTCATGTGTAGGAAAAGTGGAGTCCAAAGCCGTACCATGATGTTTTTATAAAAGAATAGGTTTCACCGTTTTGCATGTGATTGCATTTCTCGACCCCAACAGTGGAGTCACTTACTAAGTATTTTTTAAAATACTCAAGCCACGTGTTACTCTTGTTTTTTAGGTCTTAAGATGATATAAAACCACGTCTACAGTGGAGTTACTTACTGAATCGAGATCGTAACTATAGGCTGTTGTTGGAGGACAATTCCCTTTATTTGTCTCCTAAATGGTTTTAAATCTTGGGAGCCTAAAACCCTTTGTCCACTAAAGACTTTCATTCCATGCAATTATTAGTGTCACAAAAATAAAAATATAAAGAAGAATGTGTCCAAAATATTGCATGGCCCAACAAAAGCTTGCCAAAAATTCTTGTGGTCATAACGTTACCAATGGGTACCCACTTATGAACCCTAGTGCATTACCACACAAAATAATTAATTATGATCATAATCTTTGTTTATCTTATCAAGATTCTATAAACCAAGCTCTACTTTTGTCTTTTAGATTATATTGAATATGCATTTTTTTTGTGGTAAAAATAAATACAATTTTTGTGAGATCTCGAGAAAAGAATAAAATATTTCTTATAAGTATATGGAAATCTCACTCTAACAGACATGTTTTAAAAACTGTGAAATTGACGACGATATGTAACGGGCTAAAGTGGACAATATCTGCTAATGGTGGTCTTGAACTATTATAAATGGTATCAAAACCAGACATGGGCGGTGTGGTAGTGAGAACGTTGGCCCCCAAGGGGGTGGATTGTGAAATGCCACATCGGTTGGAGATGGCCACGAAACATTTCTTATAAGGGTGTGGAAACCTCTATTCGACATCTAATGGTTCTGACATTCTCCTGCAACATGGTCACATTACTTACTCTTATTCTATCCTTATGTAACTTTTAATTCTTTTAAGTTTTTCTTAGTCATCGTGTCCTAATAATCACTCTCATTGGATGTAGTTTTTGGTTCATTCACGTACTCATTTACTCAGGTATCATAAATTAATATTCGAAATATGTGTGACATTAAAATATATTTTAATGAACGATTTGAAATATCTTATATATTTTAATTAATTTGATAAAACAATAGGCCAAACTTGCGATACTGACACGTCGACAAGACCTAAAATAGCTTAATCGACTCGAAATGACTCCCTCTCGACCCTTGGAATCATTATTATATTGCTTCACCCTAATATACAAATAGGGATTTTGGAAGACTTGGATGTCTTTGTTGGTTATGGAGTAAGCACTTTGGAATAAAGCTATTTGGGTGGCTAAAGATAGAAAGAAAACAGGCCAAATTGCATCATCTTTGAAATAGACTATGAAAAAAAAAAACCCTAAATCATATCTAGTGAGATTGGGAAATATTGGCTCTTATTTTAGGGGTAATGAAGGGAGTAGGATGTCTTAAGGGTTTTAGCCCACAAAATTTGGAATGATTGGCTTTCATCATTTCCCACTTTTCTTGGTGTTCTTTAACCCAAACTTGAAGGCAAAGGAACTATATCACTAATACATTATTGCATCTAGAATTACCTTTGTGAAGTGGTTCTATATATAGATTATCAACGAGTGGCCTTTGTTGGGATCGATTAAGATCGTTACTATATTCAGACGTCACGAATTAAAGCTTTAAGTTCTATAGACGAGACCTTTTTAGGTAGAGTATAAAGGAAAAGAGTGGCATGAAGTGAAGATTCACAAAGTGTCGTTTCGAGGAACATTGTTATTGTAACGACCTATGTTTAGGATTCAAAATTTTGATTCGGCACCTGATGGTCTCAACATTCCCCTACATCTCATGCGACATGGTTAGGTTACTTACTCCTGCTTTTAAGATTGAAGCTGTGAGATCCCATATCGATTGGAGAGAAAATGAAAGATTTCTCATAAGGGTGTGGAAACCTTTCCCAAACAGACGCGTTTTAAATTTGTGAGACTAACGACCAAACATAACGGGCCAAAGTGAACATTTTCTGCTAATAGTGGGTTTGAGTTTGTTACAAATGATGTCAAATCTAGACATCGAGCGATGTGTCAACGATGACTATGGGTCCACAATGGGGTAGATTGTGAAATCGCACATCAGTTGGAGAGGAAACATTCCTTATAAGGTGTGGAAACTTCTCCCCCTAAGAGATGCATTTTAAAAACGTGAGGCTGATAACGATATGNCTTACTCCTGCTTTTAAGATTGAAGCTGTGAGATCCCATATCGGTTGGAGAGAAAACGAAAGATTTCTTATAAGGTNTAAAAACGTGAGGCTGATAACGATATGTAACGGGCCAAAGTGAAAAATATCAGCTAGCGGTGAGTTTGGGCTGTTATAGAAGCTATCTCCACACGCCGACACCAATCCTTTCATCCAACATAAAATACACTTAATTTAAGAGTTTCTATTATCGAGCGATTGGTATAAGAAGTAATATTCAATTCTTTTAAACATTTCATAGTCATCCTATCTTAAAGACCACTCTCATTCATACGTGGTATCGATTCATTCATATACCTCTCATTTACTTGACTGCCACAATTTCTACTCTCNCCCAAACAGACGCGTTTTAAATTTGTGAGACTAACGACCAAACGTAACGGGCCAAAGCGAACATTTTCTGCTAATAGTGGGTTTGAGTTATTACAAATGATGTCAAATCCAGACATTGAGCGATGTGCCAACGATGACTATGGGTTCCCAATGGGGTAGATTGTGAAATCCCACATCAGTTGGAGAGGAAACATTCCTTATAAGGTGTGGAAACCTCTCCCTCAGAGATGCATTTTAAAAATGTGAGGCTGATAGCGATATGTAACGGGCCAAAGTGAAAAATATCTGCTAGCGGTGAGTTTGGGTTGTTATAGAAGCTATCTCCACACGCCGACATGAGTCCTTTCATCCAACATAAAATACACTTAATTTAAGAGTTTCTATTATCGAGCGATTGGTATAAGAAGTAATATTCAATTCTTTTAAACATTTCATAGTCATCCTATCTTTAAGACCTCTCTCATTCATATGTGGTATCGATTCATTCATATATCTCTCATTTACTTGACTGCCACAATTTCTACTCTGAAACATTTCAAAACATAAGTACCAAATCGAAAAGAATCTTCTTCAAATCATAACGTAATTCAGATGAAATATATAGTAAGGATCGAGAAATCGTTGTAATATTTGACCTAATTCATCGTTCGTGAGTATGATCTAAGAGGGTGATTCAAAACAAAAAAAAANGTAATATTCAATTCTTTTAAACATTTCATAGTCATCCTATCTTTAAGACCTCTCTCATTCATATGTGGTATCGATTCATTCATATATCTCTCATTTACTTGACTGCCACAATTTCTACTCTGAAACATTTCAAAACATAAGTACCAAATCGAAAAGAATCTTCTTCAAATCATAACGTAATTTAGATGAAGTATATAGTAAGGATCGAGAAAGCGTCGTAATATTTGACCTAATTCATCGTTCATGAGTATGATCTAAGAGGGTGATTCAAAACAAAAAAAAAGGTTATATCTTTTGAAAGGTGATAAATTAGTATATAGAAGAGGAAAGTTTAAGAATTATTAATGGAAATTGTGAAGAAGACAAAAGGAAAAGACAATAGATATTTGAAAATGGAGACAAGAGAGAGAAGCATAAGGCAAGTGGGGAATTATAGTGGCAATGCTTACGAATGCATGAAATGTTTAGAGATAAAACGCACAATAAAATGGCGTGTGGGGACTTCTTTTCCCCATTTTCTCACCTAACTCATACTTGCTGATAATATTAATAATAATGTTGATAGGCATAAACAAGTCAACATCCTCATGAGCATGCCTCCATTAAACCATTTCAACAACGATACCATACCTGAATCTAACTGGAGTTCGTAGAGGTAGACGAACGAGATTGAAAAAAGAGAGGCATACCTAAATCTAATTAGGGTTTGTAGAGGTGGAATAACTAGATCAGAGAAAAGAGCGGCATACCTGCTAACTAGGGTTCGTCGAGGTGGAAGAACTAGATCAGGAAAAAGAGGGCATACTTGAATCTAACTAAGATTCATAGAGGTAGAACTAGATCCCAAAAAACAGGATTTTATATATATATATATATATTTTTTTTATGGATGATCAGATCCATAAGAACTATGATTGGGAGTTGATTAATTGTTTTTCTTCGGAAACGCTCAATCAAATTGAATTTGAGACAACTATTCAAAATCTTAGTGAAAAGTTGGATTTGTTATCTCGTGTTTGATTTTCGTGCAACTAGTATACATATATATATATATATGTAACAGCTCAAGCTCACCGTTAGCAGATTTCGTTCGCTTTGGCCCATTATGTATCGCCGTCAGCCTCACAGTTTTAAAATACGTCTACTTGGAAGAGGCCTTCGTTCCTCTCTCCAACCGATGTGAGACCTCACAGTCCACACTCCCCTTGAGCCAATGTCCTTGCTGGCATATCGCTCGGTGTGAAGAGACTTTCACACCCTTATAAGAAATGTTTCGTTCCTCTCTACAACCGATGTGAGACCTCACAATTCACACTCCCCTTGAGCCAGCTTCCTTGCTGGCATACCGTGTCTGGTTATGATATCATTTGTAATAGCCAAAGCTACCACGAGCAGATATTGTTCGCTTTGGCCCGTTACATATTACTATCAGCCTCAAGGTTTTAAAACGTGACTAATAGGGAGAGATTTCCACACTCTGGTAAGGAATGATACGTTTCCCTCTCCCACCGATGTTGGACCTCAGATATACCATTGATTCAAGAGGTTAGAAGTTCGATTTTCCTAATTTCTCCCCTTGCCGTTTTATTTATTGGGATGAAATAACTAGGTAGATAAAATTAGCACATGGGGAATTTGAATTCTATTGTTTAATAAATCATTTTAATTAGTTTCTAGAAAATGAACTTTGCCAAATGAATCATTGGTAGACGTATGTTGTATAAATAGATTGATTTCACTATTTAAAACCTAAAGTATATTTAATGTATGATTATAAAGATATTTTGATTATTTATTTCAATGAATTCTTTATTGATGAGATTCATTTGGATGGATATTAATTGTAATTATCTTTTTGATTTATATTCCAACTCCAAATTTGTAAACATATAATATGATTAATGTCTTCAATCGAGACTCGATTGGGTCCGGGCAAGCCATGGGTTGTGGTCTCTTTTATCTTAGAGTATGCAAATCACACACCCAAGAAACCCTAATTCGTATAGCAATGTTCGGGATGTTCTAATGATAAAATTGACTTATGGGTCAGTTCTCGATAAATGTATTCGAGCGAGAAGCGAAAGTGGATGACATCTCTAGCCTTGGAATGACATCATGAAACATGAACCGTATTGTTTGAAACCATGATAACAAAATGAGATGTGACATTACATTTGAAAGAACTTCACTTAGAGTAAAGACAGGGTTGAATAGAAAAACTTAACCTAGAGTAGAGGCAAGTCAGCTAGAGCAGTAAGCAAGCGAACGTGCACGCACGAGCAGTGTGTATGGCTAAACAAGTTAGTTTCTGCATATGTTATATTCGGTTGGCAAAAGAGAACCTTGCCTAAGATCCAAAATGGAGCTTGATTTTTTCTTTAGAGTTGTCATGAGCGTGTCAATATCATGACGTCACATGGTTAAAAATGTTCGATCATGACTCTATAATCCTTTACCTCGTTTTGCAAATCTTTGTCAATCAAGTGAGTAGGTTTTAAAACACGTCTACTAAACGTTAGCTGTAGTATTTATCAATCGATAGTTTCCCCGTCTCGATAGTTTCCCTAGTACACGTGTTTCTCTGAGTGGGCAATTGTAGTCTTTGTCAATCAGGTGAGTGGGCAATGGTGGTAAAGAGAGATAGCGACCTTTTAATGGAGTGGAATAGTTGAACTGTCCATTATGAAATGAATTTTTGTTGCTCATATTCCATTTTAAAATTCTCTCAACTTTACTTAAATTCTATTTAATTCAAGATTCTTTCCACCTCGATCGCGTCATCATTGTCATCTTTACATACATATAATAAAGATTAGTTGAATTGCACGCAAATTGATTCGAACGATGGCAGTCCATCTCAATATGTTTTGTGCGTTCGTAAAAAATTAGATTTTGGATGGTCCATCCTAAGACTCTCGAGTAATGCTTTAAGCTACGTGAGTTCAAGCGTAATAGAGGCCCATAGACTAGGACTCCATCTCGGTTGACGAGCGAGAAACTATTGGCTCCATTTTAGCTCTCCAAGAGGTAGGGAAACTATCGAGAAAGACCGGTCAACGTGGGAGAGAACAACGAGTTAAGGGACAACTCACCCAATCATGATCATACTAGTCTCGTAATGAAAGATCACAATTAGATCTAAGAAGTGTTTCTTAACCTAGATAACTTTTTAGGTTATGATTGTATGAACTACAATATCTCAATCATCTTATTGAGGGGCATTTGAAAGGCTACACCTTTAGTTCAACCATTTTCTTATGATCCAATCATATGTTAGGATATGAAGGCTACACCATTAGTTCAACTATTTTCTTATGATCCAATCATATGTTGGGGTATGGAGCCTAATGCCTAGATATTTCGTAAAGATATGATAGATATATATGGTAGATATTTGGTAAAGATTTAATAGAGATATATTGGTTAGATTATATTTGGTAGGTTTAAATCTTTGGAAGCTATATTTTAACGACCCTAAATTTTACCTATTTAATTTAAGGTCATTACTCTACCTTGAAATGCGGAATATACATTAAATGGGCCCTGTTCATAAATCGGACTTACACTCGCCTCTTATTACCTCGTGAAAGAGAAGATGCTTACAAGGGAAAGAAGGGAAAAGAACATTATTGAAATAAAGGAAAAGGAACAAAACCGAAATGAATGTCTTATACTACCCCATGGTTTATTATGCAAATACAATTCAACCTATACTAACCTATACTAATGATAGCAAACCGAATTCAACCTAGACTATGAAATGAAAAAATAACTACCCCTACGCATGTGCCGCGGTCCCGGGGTGTACGATGCCACCGTCGATGTCACATGGGTGCCTTGCCCTTATCTGAAAAAGTAAAGTAGCACGAGGCTTGAGTATTTCTAGAATACTCAGTAAGTGACCCCCTATCGGGGTTATGCAACAATCACATGCAACGAAATGATGGGATCTATCTTTCGTTTCGTTTCGTTTTCCCTACGATGTTGTCCTAACGGGTAATCGTGGACGTGTACCATATACTCTACACACAGCCCATACGTGCGAGTATGGGCTCACCAGCTAGTTCGCACACCGCTGGGCCACTTTCCTTATCCGGTGGGCATACTCTGGGAGCCCCTTATGCCGGGACCCGTTAAAACTAGTAACCGTCACAGCAGCTCTATGCAAAGCATAACGATCGTTGTCCTGCCATTGAATGTACGCGTCCGTACCCTCGTGATGGGATAGAAGTATCCCCCAGATGCATGAATACACATAATGCATGAGGTCCCCCCTACTTCTACATTTATTATTAATGAACATAACCCCCCTGTCACGTTCCATGCTTCATGTCATTCTCATTTTCAATTTACATTTCATACATATTCCTATCGAAATTATGATTCCAGACAGCTTACCGTGTTTCATGTCATACAATTCATGCTGTTTACATTCAAATATACCATACAATTATGCCATAATCATTCAGAATAACATATCGTCACATGCATAACATATCACATCAAACTAAGCAGCATACATAGCATACATTCACGTTCACTTGAGTACGTACTTAAGCACATTAAACTAGCATACAATTTAATGACACGTACAAATCCACGGGCACGTGCCAACATACAACAAATAACGCGTAACCTACGACGGGTGAGCCACTTACTTGGTAGGCCTTAGCCGAAGTACTCCCTAGAATATAACGTAAGCTCCTAGCTCCTCGTGAACGTTCTACGCTTCCGTTGGTGGTTGGTTCCTATTGGTTCATTCGTCACCAACGGAACCAACCACCAACGGAAGCCCGTTTGTCACCGTTTCGACCCTTCCGTTGGTGGTTGGTTCCTATTCACAAACATAATTAATTCTCAACTTGAATATGTGAAATACGACCTTAAAATGATCTATTTTACCTTAAACAGGGCCGAAACTAAGTCCGAGAGGGACGAAACGGTGACAAACGGGCTGGAAATAGGTTTACCGAGCCGAATAAGCCGCCGGAGTCGAGGGGAGCCGCGTTGCAGACGTGCCATGTGGCACAACCAGAGGGTGACACGTGTGTAGGGGCTCAGGTCGAGGCGCGGGTTATCGGATCGCTCTTGGGTTTCGAGCCGTTCGCGGGTGACGGGTTGTTCACGGGTGACAGGCCGGCCCGGCTGAAGGAAAAATGCAGGTGGGCTGGGCTGGGCGTGTCGGCGTTGGACTGGGCTTACGGGTCTCGGGTCGAGCCTGTCGGGTTGGCCCGTAACTGGGCTTACACGTTTTGGGCTGAAGCAACTAGGCCGCGGGAACCGTCGGGTACTGGGCTGACCTAAGGTGATTGGGTTCGGTTCGGGTTGCGGGATCCGGCCCTCGGGTCGGACTTCGTCTTCTTCACCCAGTTGCTTGCGCGTTTTTCAGGCGACTTTTCTCTCTCCTCGTTAACGTCATTTCGATGTCCTTTTTCCCTCCTTTTTCCTCCGTTCCCGAGTCTCTTCTTCCCCCTAACCCCGTTTTTGGTATAGATCTGGTTTGTAAAGGTCTCACACTCCCGGATCTGGAGAAGTTTGAAAATTCGACGTTCCGTCTCCCTTGCCGACAGTGTTCAACGTATAGGATTCGTCTAAATCTACCCCTGATGTGTGTAAAAGGTTCTAGGATTACTTTTGTTGCGTGAAATGGAGATTTTGACGTCGATTTCGTATGGTTTGGCCTCGCCGGAGTTTCGTCGAATTTTTCTGTTCCTCTTCGTTTTTCTCTATTTTTTGTTCTTTGCAGGTTGTTTTGAGGTGGCTGAAGGTTGGGGTCGAGTTCTGTGGCATCCCAGCCTTCGGGCACCCTTTGTGGGTCGTGTGCGAACGAAAACTTCGGCGTTCGCCGGAGTTTTCGGTTCTGCCGACGACTTTTTTTTCTTTTTTTTTTTTATCCGATCCGTTACATTTAGTAAATTGAAACCATATATATACCCATGACGTAGTGCTCTCAAAATGTACTTTTCTTCCTTCTCTATATTCTATCTTGTTGTACATACCTGAAGTCATCAATAATAAAACCTTTAGCCAATATTCCTCCTCGTATTTTTTCTCTCCTGTTCTTTGTGTTCATCTTGATCGAGTGTGTGTGTTGTTGAGCGATTCTAACAATTGGTATAAGAGCTAACAACTGGTATCGATCCTAACATCATATACAAATTACCTCTCTAGAAAGAGAGTGAGTGGGGTTTAGTTGTTTTAAGTTTCTAAATCAATTTGTCATGACTCAATTTTTGAAAGACAAAACCAAAATTCACCTAGTGAATTGAAGACTGCTAGAGAATTGAAGAAAAGTATCGGGACAACGAAGCAAGTGGGAGTTGAGGTTGAGTTGCTAAAGAATTCACCTAGTGATGTTGTAGCAGATACTCAAGAACCTCATGAGACTGTTGCTGAGAAACTAGAAGCAGATCAAGTGACACCTGAGCAGGTGTTGAAAAGATCATCCAGAGCCATCAGAGTACCAAATAGATATGTTCCTTTACACTATCGGTTGGTGACTGATGAAGAGGAACGAAAGCCTCTTGATGAGGCCCTACAGTTGGAGGATAAAACTAAGTGGAAGCAAGCCATGGATGATGGGATGTCTAGGCTTCAGAAATGCATTGCTTTTTCCTCTGCTGAGGCTGAGTACGTGACAATAGCTGAAGCTAGAAAGGAGATGATATGGATGACAGACTATCTAGAAGAATTAGGCAAGAAGCAGCGCAAGAAGATTCTTGAGGTAGATAGTTAGAGTGTCATGCAGTTGGCGAGGAACCCGGTCTATCATTCAAAGACAAAACACAGAAGGTGATACCATTTCACTCGGAGGTTAGTGGAAGATGGTGATGTGTTTGGAGAAGATAGAGGATGCAAGGAATCCAACAAACATCTTGTGTTGATGTTGTAACATTGAGGTTGTGCAAAGCCTCGAGTGATATGGTACAGATTGAGAATAAAATTCTTGGTAGACTAGATCAGTCTCAAGTGAGAGATTGTTGGGGTTGAATGGATCAGTCTCCAATTGGGAGATTGTTGGGACATGGAGCTTGATTACAAGTGGGAGATTGTTGGGATATGGAGCTTCATGCTAGATATGGTAGAGATATATTTGGAAAATATTACGTAAAGATTTGGTAGATATTTGGTAAAGATTTGATAGAGATATATTTGTTAGATTATATTTGGTTTAAATGAAGCTATATTTAGTAAATTAAAACCATATATATACCTCTCATTAATTATGTGGGAATGTACTTTTCTTCGTTCTCTATGTTATATCTTGTTGTACATACCTGTAGTCATTCATAATAAAACCTTTAGCCAATATTCATCTTTGTATTTTCTCTCTCCTGTTTTTTGTGTTCATCTTGATCGAGTGTGTGCGTTGTTGAGCGATTCTAACAATTAGTATTAGAGCTAACTGATATCGATCCTAACATCATATACAAATTACCTCTCTAGAAAGAGAGAGAGTGGGGTTTAGTTGTTTTAAGTTTCGAAATCAATTTGTCATGACTCAATTTTTCAAAGACAAAGACCAAAAGCAAATAAATAAAAGATAAAAATATGGTAAAATTAAATTTAAATTTAAGATCAACAAATAGCACCACATTTAAATATCAAATGAAATCCAATTACATGACGATGGTATTCAAATTTATCATTCGGTGAAACGAGTTTGAAGAGACTCAAAATACAAAAAAGGGCTAATGCTCCAGAATGACCGCTTTGTGACTATACAACTCTCAAATGTTCCCTTACCCCAACTGGTAGCCTACAGACACCTAAAAAAAAAAAGAGAAAAGGGGTTAGCAGAAAAATATTCAAAAAATATTCAGTAAGTTTGCACGAGCTCTTTTTTGGGCTCTAAGAAGTTTGGGTTCAGTCCAAGAATTCCCTCGACTTTTACAATGTATGATAGTGACACCTAACATGAGCTAAACAAGAAATTTATTTATACTTACAGCAGTTCCTCGTGTTATCTACTTATGTAGTCCCTCGTCCCCTGAGTTTATTCTACATAGTTGTAGTTTCTCATGTTATCTACTTATGTAGTCCGTTGTTCTCTCTTAAGGCTGGTTTATTCTATACGTAGTAGTGGTTCCTCATGTTATCTACTTATATAGTCCCTTTTCTGCTCTCAAGGTGGGTTATATTCCACAGACAATAATGGTTTCTCATGTTATTTACTTATATAGTCCCCGATCCCCTTTCAAGGCGGCTTTTATTCTAAACATTCATGCAAACTCAACGGGGTGATGACATTCATCAAACACTCAGTGCATAGATCACCCTTTCTTACACAGTCCAAAACATTAAAATAGTCAAGCAACTTAAATTCTCATCCTATGAGTATTTTAGTAATCTTCCATAACACACATATCATTCTCTACCAAATTGCCCATTCCGAGCCCTTATCATACATATTCTAACCACTTAATGTGAGATAAGTTTGCATGCTAGCTCATCCTATCGATCCCTATAAGTACTACTTAAGAAAAGTTCAAGTGGCTACTTATATGGATGATGCGTGTCTTTTCGAGCATGCTTTTTCATGTGTTAGGAGCTCCAAATTTTCTAAGATTTCCCTAGTTCAAGTCATAACAGGGTAGTATCGAAACCAAGATGAAAAATATTCAAACGGAGGTAGAACAAGGCAAAATGGGTCTTACATGTGCATGGCTCATACCCGAGTATGACACGTCTCTAGAAGTGAAGTCACGCTAATAATCCAGGTTGGGTTGAGGCATGGGTGATTGATTCGGGTTGCTAGTTCAGGTCATAGGCACAGGCGGAGTAAATGCGGTCTCGAGTTGATAGGTCGGATTGGATCGTCTTCTAACATCTTGATCTAACGGTGGAGATATGTTTGAATAAATAATCAAGTTCACGTGGAATTGGGTTTGATCTACTCCATAAAAATAAAATATCACAATCTAATGATAAAAATATGTAGACCATAGATTCTTTCTCTTCAAACTGTTTTAACTGTTTGGTCCGAGTGATGCATTCTTTCATTTATAGTTCCCCAACTCGATTATCTTTGTTCAAGAGAGCAACCCAACCGCTTGAATTTTAGGTCGGGTCGGGTCGAGTCGAATTCACAAGGTATAAAACACCATTCTCTCCCAAAAACCCCAATTCATTCATTTCTCAATCGATGGGCTGAATAACACAAGAGAAGCAAGTTTAGCAACAACAAAATTTTGCAGAACTATATAGCCTTGAGGTTGACGGCTGAACTGAAGAGGCGTGGAGATGATGGTTAGCAAAGAGCTAGGCAACGTCGAAGATGACGGGCAACGCAACGACGACTAGCACAGCGATGGAGCGATGACAATTATCGGCCCTCGAACTCCACACGTTCACGCTCCAATAATTCTTCTGTCTTGATGTTCAACATATTCAATTCAACATATTTTCCGACACACAACACAACAGGTTTCTAAAACATTGAAATTTGTAAAAACTAATGTTTTGCTGCTTTGTCTACCCAACCCTTTGTCTAATATTAAAACTCCTATTGCTCCTCCGTTGTAGGATGAACCATTCATTGCACATNTGCTGCTTTGTCTACCCAACCCTTTGTCTAATATTAAAACTCCTATTGCTCCTCCGTTGTAGGATGAACCATTCATTGCCAACATGAGATTAGCAGCTACCCAACTCCATCTGAGATAACAAACATGAACATCTCTTCCAATTATATGAATAACAAATGTCAAATAAACTTCAAAACTATTACAAACACACCCAAACAGATATAACAAAATTATCGAGGATTATAGGGAGGAATAACCCATATTGGCTAATTAAAGGAATGATTATAAGTTTATAGGTAAGGAACACTATCAATATTTTGGAAAAACTAAAACCAAAATCAAAGTCGTGAGAAATTTTGCTTAGAATGGATAATATCATACCATATTAGAGTGTCGTGGTTCCTAACATGCTATTGGAGTTGATTAAGGGGAGATTGTTCGAGGGCTCCAGAGGTCTCAGGCTCTATGGTGTACTTTGTTCGAGGGAAAGATTAAGTCACGAGAGTTTTTGCTCAGAGTAGAAAATATCATGCTATTGTGGAGGGTCGTGGTTCCTAACATAGTGGGAGAGTCATGTCCTTAACTTAGTTATGTTAATAGAATCCTCTAGTTTTGAACAAAGAAGTTGTGAGTCTTAAAGGTGTAGTCTAAAGTGACTCAAGTGTCAAATAAAAGATACGAGTACTCTAGAGAAGGAGTCGAGTCTCCATTAAGGGAAGGTTGTTTGAAGGCTTCAGAGACTTCACGGGAGGCTCTATAGTGTACTTTATTGGAATGGAGGATGTTGAGGATTATTGGGAGTAATAGTCTCATATTGGCTTATTAAAGAAAAAATCGTGAGATTTTAAGTAAAGAACATCATTTTCATTGAATGAGAGTGCTTAGGAAAACAAAAAAAAACATATCGACCACTCAATCTTCTTATTAAAAATGAAGTTTGGCATATTATGTTTCTTTTAAGTCATGAGCTTCTTTCTTTGCATTTTTTGTGTTTAGATTTGCATGCTAGAGTCTTTCAAGTAGTCTTGATTAAGCTATTTTGTGGAGTAATTCGAATCACGAGTTTAAAAATGAATTTCCTTTACTATTGATCTTGATCATAAAGGTAATCCATTCCAAAACTTTCTCTTGTGTTGATTCCTTATCGTTTTTGGTGTTTCTGGATAATTTAGATCTAGAGGTTTCTTTCTTCTATTTCATCAAATCCCAATAATTTCTTAACATACATGCTAGAGTATTTTAAGAAATACTGATTAAGCAACCCCACTATTGGAGTCGGGAAATGCATACACAAGTAGTGATGGTAGGACTTATCCTTTCATAAAGACATTTCATGGCCTTCAATTCTGCTCTCTAGGCTGGGCTAAAATTAGATGTGTAGTACTTCTCTACACACGGCTCATGTACGCGCACATGGACCCACTAGGCAAGTGTATACATACCTCTTGAGCCTACCTTTCACCTAGCGCATGCTCATGTTGTATTTAGATATCATCGTGTACATAGATATCGTAATGTACACGCCCGTATTCATCATAACGAAAATTATCCTGATGCACGTGAACATACAAGATGCATGAGGTCCCCATAGCTCAAAATCATGACATAAATGTATGATGCATGTCGTACATTTGCTCTTTCATAAACAAAACTTTCATGAGTATATTTGTGGTGTATAAGTGTTTCATAGTCCTGAAGTAATCATGCTAACATAGTGTGCATGGTGTCACAACCATACTATGAAAAGTGTCACAATCGCGGTTTCTAGGTAGCGGATTTGGTGATTGTGCAGCACCCACTCTCTGCACTGAGTGAGTTAAGCCTACTTCGAGTTACGTTGCCTACGGTCGGGCAATGTGAATACAAGCCTACTTCGAGGTTTTGAAAAAAGAGTTTTGAAAGAGAGAGAGAGAAAGAGAGGTGTTATATAGCATGTAAGCAAAAATGCAACAACAACAGCTTAAACAATATATAACTATTTCGGGTATGGAGAATCTGACAACTAGTCGCATCCCCTACAGTACATTTTAAGGCATTTCGATGTTTACCAGGCGTAGCCATGACATCGCCAAAATGTCATACTCTTAAAGAAAACAAGAAAGAAATAATACAACATGAAAGCGTCGCCAAAATGCCATACTCTTAAAGAAAACAAGAAAGAAATAATACAACATGAAAGCGGTAAAAGAAAGCAATAAAGTAGTACAAGGCAAAGGTTTCGGCGTGTCACGGGCATGCGGCCATGGGCGACATGCCTTGGACAAGCATGACTATGACAAAAAGAGTAGGTTGTGACCCTCATGTAATGACAAGCAAAGGAGTGACCCTCAACTGGCGCCCATCTGGCCACGAGAGAGCCAAGATAGACAAGTGTCATAATGCAACTAAGGAGGATGGTGCATCATCTAACACACAAAGAGATGTGCAAAAGCTCCTCGATTTGTCACCATGCTCGATACCCTCCCAGTCACCTTGTGCCTGTATATTAACACGCATCTGTATCGAACTTGCTTTGTAGTTACTCTTCGTGAGTAACGGTATTGGAGCATTACACTCCCCTCCTTTCAACTCTTTATCATTGTTACATCTCCTCTGAAGACTTTTTGTGGTGACGATATTTTGTTCGGCATCCTACCTCTCATACCATATGTTGGCTTTGATTCTTTATTGAAATACACCAAAACAAATAATTGAAACAAAAATAACAACTCGAGGGGAGAATATATTTTCTAAACTTTATCTATTAACAACGAGGACACTTCTCTTAAACAAAACACTTCCTATTCAATGGTTGAAATATTACTCGTAATCAATTCATTTAATAAAATCA
This sequence comes from Cucurbita pepo subsp. pepo, assembly GCF_002806865.2. Taxonomy (NCBI): domain Eukaryota; kingdom Viridiplantae; phylum Streptophyta; class Magnoliopsida; order Cucurbitales; family Cucurbitaceae; genus Cucurbita; species Cucurbita pepo. The sequence continues at coordinate 7,135,697 of NC_036657.1, forward strand.
ACGCGCTAAATCAATCCCTAAAACATTAAAATTATGGGATTTGGCCGACCATGTTCATACAATAATTACAAACGTCTAGACTAAAGTTCATAATTTTGAATGGGTTAAATTACAAGTTTAGTAATAAATTTTGAGATTTGCGTTTTTTTTTTAATGAGAACAGAGATTGAAATATGAAGTGGGGACGAAAAAACAAAAGACTTCCTTGTCCCTGTTCTATCTCGTCGACATCTCTCGTTCTTAATAGCTACATGATCATTTTAGAGCGATTCTCATCTATTAGGGTAGGTAAGATTGCAAATCGAATAAAGTTGAAGGTAAAAACGCGTCGACTATTAAACAATATTTTGTAAAACAAAAATACATTATGTAGAAAAAAAATAAAGTAATTTTTACAATAGAATATAAGCAATGATATGAACATCAATGTAATCTCTGTCTCTTCGTAGACTGAAACTGAGACCCAAAACTGTAAGAATCAGAGAAATTCATCATAGAATTCGAACATATTCTTGGACTATTATTAATCAAAACAGGCGGAGGAACAACCTTCAACGACTGCACCGGCGGCGGATTCCGCCACCGAGGTAGCGGCCCCGCCACAAGCAGCGTCTGAAGCAACGGCCCTGCCTCCATCACAGCCTGCAACAACCTCCCCTTCTCCGGCAGCTTCTTCCCCTTCACAAAATTCTCAATCACCGGATCCCCAACGCTCGAGAAATCCGGCGACGAAACGGCGGCGTCGGAGCCGCCGCCGGAGAGGCTATTGGACTCAGTAATGCCGGAATTTGCTTTATTCAACACTTTCTGAAGCTGATTCTTTGCTTCGTCTCTTTCTTTATAAGCAATTTGAAGAAGATTGAAGAGATTCTTTAGATTCTGTTTGTTTTCTGTCATTTCTTGATTGGCCGCCATTTTTACTGATTCGAGCTCAATTGTTGTGTAGAGAAGCCTCTGTTTTAGCTCATCAATGCCCTGTAGATTCAGATCAAAGAAAACCCAGATGAAAAAAACTTGTTTTTGTTTCGAATTTGTTCGAACCCATGAACGAAAATGCAATTTAGAGACGAAAAATAGAGAGAAAAAGATGGGAAGAACCTCTTGGTAGCTCCAGAGATAGCCCAAATCTTCCATTGATGAATGCTTGAAGGAGAAATTGAAGAATGGGGAATTCTGGAATTTTCATTCATTTATAGAGCAACAAAATTAAAACATAATTATTTATTTATTTATTTATTTATAATAATCAAAGCATTTCCCTTTTTCTTGCATTTTTGTCTCATACTCAAATGGAAACAAAATTAAATAATTAATTAAAATTCGGCTGCAATTTCCTTTTTTTTTTTCCTTATCCTATATGAATATTTAACGGCTACTTTTTCCAGTTGAGTAAATTTTTTTTTTTTTTTCGGTAAATGGGTGACGCGGATTCGNCTACTTTTTTCCAGTTGAGTAAATTTTTTTTTATTTTTATTTTCGGTAAATGAGTGACGCGGATTCAGGGGTGGTGAAATTACGGAAATACCCTTACAAGAGTCAAAATTTCTAGGGTTGGGGGGGTGATTGCAAATGATAAGGGTATGGTTGTGTTAATTGGACAATTTTCAACGCCTTTTCATGATTTATTTATTTATTTATTTTTGGAATTTTATATCTTTAATGATTTTTTTTTCTTTTTTTTAATTTTTTTTTGTTTAAATAATTTTTGTACTTAAAATTAGTATTAAAATATTTTTATGTTTTGCTATAATTACTCTGTAAAATAGATTACTTATAAAAGTCAACTATGGAAGAACTTTTAGTAAACACACAAATAAAATATTATTATTAAAAATAAAAAAATTATTCAACCAAAATATATTTTATTTAATGTTTTTAAATAACATTTTGATTTCTTAATGTTTAAAAATACTCTCGATGATTAGCGTGGTTTTCTAACCTCGAGAGGTTCTGTTAGAAATATTTTGGGATTCAATCGTTTGATCTTTTAAGTTCATCACGTTTTACTTAAAGTTTTGATGTTGATAAAAGAAATGAAATGATGAATTGATGACGTTTTAGAGATTGAGAAACGGAAGAAAGAGATTAAGAGCGTATTGAAGAGCTGAGGAAAAAACGTATGAGAAATATAAAAATTTTAAGTTATAGATTGGAACAAAAGAGAAAAGTAATCTATAAGAGGTAGATAAACTCTTTCGAGTTTTTCAAAACATTTTAAAAAAATTAAATTAATAAAAATATTCTTATATTTTGTATTTTGTCTCAAAATGTTTCAATAATATCTTTATATTAAAAAAAATCCTCAATAAATATTTTGTTTTAAAAATATCTTTAAATATTTAATAATATTTCAAAAAATACCTTTAAATTTTAAAATATTACTAATATCGGTTAACTTTTTAAAAAAAAAAATTAAAAATATTTTTACTGTTAGTGCTCTATTTAAAAAATACCAGTGAAAATATTCAAACCATTAATATATGAACGAAACCGTTTATTTATATCTCATAAATTATTTTAAATTTTTTAATGTTATTTTTAAAAGCTCGAAAATGTAAAAAAAAAATAAAAAATAAAAAAATTATTTTTGGAGTTTAAAAAAAATTAAATGTGTTCCCTTAATTAATTAATTTTTTTTTCCTTAAAACAAACGCCCCTTAAACGTGGTTGGACTATTTGAAATACTTTTATAAAGTTTAGTTGAAATTTCAAAAAATTAAAAAACTTTAATCATTTTATTTATTTATGTACTCTTCCTTTTAAGGTATCAAGCTGTTAGACGAACACGACTCTCCACAATGGTATGATATTGTCCACTTTAAGCTTAAGCTCTCATGGTTTTGCTTTGAGTAACGCCTCATACGAATGAAGTTAGTATTCCTCACTTATAAACCCATGATCATTCCCTAAATTAGCCAATGTGGAACCTTCATCATCCAACAGAAGCTATATTCTAATTCTCCAAAATCCAATTAACCACGTTTAAAAAATATATCAAATTTACACCTTTCATGTTTTTTTTTTTTTTTTTTTTTTTTTTTTTTTTTTTTTTTTTTTTTTTTTTTTTTT